>NC_090655.1:218269892-218569892 GCF_040937935.1 Hyperolius riggenbachi
AAAGGGGCTCCCTGTCACTCACTACCGGGGTCCCTATCACTCACTACCTAACTGGAGGCGCCTGTCACTCACTAGCTAACCTGGGGGTCTCTGTCACTCACTACCTAACTTGGGGGCTACCATATTAAGGGGGCATTCTGCCTATTTATGTGAAATGCTGTCTATTTATGTGCCTCATGACTGCTGAATTTGTCTTGTTGGGAGCCTTAAGATTTGTTGGGGGCCTCAAGATTGCTGAATTTGTCTTGTTGGGGGCCTCATGATTTGTTGGGGGCCTCATGATTGCTGAATTTGTCTTGTTGGGGGCCTCATGATTTGTTGGAGGCCTCATGATTGCTGAATTTGTCTTGTTGGGGGCCTCATGATTTGTTGGGGGCCTCATGATTGCTGAATTTGTCTTGTTGGGGGTCACATGATTGCTAACTGCGAGACTATGGGAAAAGCTGAATCCTTATCATATGAGACAATAGCATTAAACCTACTTTTTTAGCTTTTTAAAACAGAAAATAAAACTGGGAGGTTCTAAAAAATTTAATACATTTTTCAGGAGTAGGATGGATGAAATTGTTTATCTTCACAGTTTATTTTCAACTTGATCTATGCCTATACTGATTGTAAATTATCTAAGTAAAGGAGAATATTTCGATGGGCAGGCCTGTTATCTGTAGCTTACACCGCTGTTAAGTTCATGTAAATTTGGCCCCACCCATGACCACGCCCACTCACCTCATGACCACGCCCATTTTGCCAAATATACCTCCCCGCCTGGTGCCCACAGGTGCCCCCGATCTCCAAGGACCCTAGAAACGCCCCTGGCTGTAGGGATAACAGTTGTGCCTGGATGAGTGAATCTGTGAATGCATTTGTTTGAACATTTGCATGCGAGCGTGCAAAGGGTTACTGATTTTTGTTTCATAGATATGCTACAGCTTCTGCTGTGCTATCCTCTGCATTTACATGCTAAGGTAGGGGAGTGTAGAAAGGGGGGTGTGCAACAAAATGCGACAGGCTCAGCAGGCTGTTTGTTCTCGGAGACCTTATACTCCACATGGTTCATATTCTTTAGCATGGGCATTTGTTTTGATTTTGGGATGGGTGAGCGGTGACACAGGACTTCTTGCCTGGAGTGACAAAATGGATAGAAACGGCCCTGTTAATAAAGTATGATGCAAATTATTGATAATAACGTGTGATGAATATTATTAATAATAATCATCATCCTAATCGTCACCAAATGGGATGCATATGTAGATGAAGATGTTGTTCAGACATGAGTGACATGACATGACATGACAGAAAAAAAATAGTTATACTGATAGTATTAGATGGTTGCGTGCAGGTGATGCTACAAACAGAGGCTGCAGTTTGTCTATTCACCACAAGATGGCTTCCTCGCCTCTCCAAGGTGAAACGCAAACACAATAAGTAATGAAGCCAAAGACAGGAAGTGATGTAACATACCAGAGTTGCAGGAAGTGGACGGAACACTTAATTGGAAGAGGTAATTGTATGATTCTTGTTAAATTTTGACCCAAGCAGATGTTTAGGGTGGACATACTTTGCTATAAAGGACGTTCTAGTACACCTGCTGTCACTCATCTAAAAAGTTTAATCAGCAGGAATAAATACAGTTAGCATTGCCTAAGCTAAGCATTGGGGGGAGGGGGTGGTTGAGGGATTATAGGGAATGGTATAGGGGGTTGTGGTATACAGTCCATAATATGGGTGAGGAGGGTTTAGGGGGCACTATTCTGATCACCCCCGTGAAGAGACTTTTATATAACGGTTTTGACTTGTTTTGCCAGTTGTCTAATGGCCCCTCTCCATATGCCATAGACTATTGTTGACATCTCATCTTTCTGGTAATAACTCATTTCAGTCACATCACAGAGTAAAGAGAAGATATACTGTGTATTTAATATAGCCGTGTCCCTCCAGTGCTGGCATTTCCCCCTGTACAGCCTCTTCAGGCCTAGTATGGTTTATGTGACCAAGCAAGAAAGTTCTCCAATCACATCAATGTCTACAACTTAAAGAATTCTAATTGACCTAATAGGTTGTACTAATAATACACTCACACTATCTGAAACCTAATCACATTTGTAGAATGTCCCTATGGACTTTCTCTCTGGGTCATCTATACCATACTAGCGCCCCATCTTCTACTTCTAAAATTGCCATTCCTTCTGACCTGCAGTCAGAGGCATCGGTAGAAATTACGGGGTCCCACAGCAAAACTTTGATTGGGTCCCCCCCCCCCCCCCAAAAAAAAAAAAAAAAAAGATATATAGGTAGCCCCCAAGTATACATAGCCAAATTATCCCCCATGTATAGGTAGACAGATTAGCTCCCCCCATGTATAGGTAGCCAGATTAAACCCCCCTCCCCCCAATATAGCTAGCCAGATTATCCCCTCATGTATAGGTAGATGTGTAAGACCCTTAAATATAGGAAGCCAGTCAAGCAGATTGCCCTCTTCAAATATAGGTAACCCTTCCACTCAAACACAGAGTAAGTAAGTAGAGCTCTTGAAGCACACAACATACAGTACCTTTCTGGAACTCCACCAATGATCCTCTTTCCTTGTCAGAGTTTCTATAGATTATGCCTTTGATTAGTGTAGTTCAGGAGTGGTTTCTCATGGGACTACCTAAGGCTATTCTCAGAGTCAGTTAAGAGTATGAGAAATTGGATTCCCTTTGTATTAACTTACTCTACCTAGTCATTAAATGTAGATAACATTATGAGAAAACATTGGTGAATTTTGAGACATGGATTTACGAATATCGAGGAATTCAAAGACCCACCTGTAATGGTGTGCAGACAGATCCCGCTATTGGTAACAGGCTAGCCAGAGCAGACTATGGAAGTAGTAAGATTAAACATGTTGTTACAAGAAAGGGCATTTTCCCTGTCTCTTGTGCAACATGTAATAGCAATAATTAAAAGTCAATATCTTCATCACACATTGTCTGGAAAACATTTTCAGGATTAATGTTTTTTTAGTGGATTGAAATATGTATTCTATATATCATGTATCTAATTATAATGCTGTCCATGTGGTTTTTCCTATGTGTGGAAAACCACCCAAGATTGTATTGCTTCCAGCAGTGGCTGGATAGTGTTAAAGGTCTCTGCCTCTGACACAGGAGACCTGGGTTCAAATCTCGGCTCTGCCTGTTCAGTAAGCCAGCACCTATTTTAGTAAGGAGTTTCTTGGGCAAGTCTCCTTAACACTGCTACTGCCTACTGAGTGCGCTCTAGTGGCTGCCTCGCAAGCGCTTTAAAGAGACACTGAAGAGGAAAAAAATATATGATATAATGAATTGGTTGTGTACTATGAATAATTACTAGAAGATTAGCAGCAAAGAAAATATTCTCATATTTTTATTTTCAGGTATATAGTGTTTTTTCTAACATTGCATCATTCTCTAATATGTGCAGATTACACAACACTCAGCATTCAAAATGAGTCTTTCAGAGCAGTCTGCGAAGTAATGAACTCTCCTCTAGCAGAGGAAAAGTAAACAGTTCAATTACAGTTGAGATAATAAAAGTCAGATAACAGCCCTCTCCAGGACTAAGTTAGTCGGAGAGCTTAATAGCTTTTTTGCATAGAGATAACAACTGGAGTTTCTCAACTCTTCCTGTACTGGAAACAATTACACTGATGTATCTGATCTTAATGTTTTATTTCTTAGCTGTACTACACATACAAATCATAATATCATATTTTTATTTGCGCTTCAGTGTCTCTTTAAATCCGACAGGAGAAAGGCGCTATACAAATACTGCCATTATTATTATTATAAATCTGCTATTCATTGTGGACAAAGTGATCAGGCAGTTGCTGGCTACTTCATTGAATATCACCACTATGTCAGTCAATTGAAGGTCCAAAATGATTCCCCCCCCCCCCCCCCTTTGAGGAGGGGTTGGAACAGGGTTAAACGTTTTCTAAGGAGGAGGGTTTTTTTTGGATTAAAAAAATGGGGACGATGTTCCTGGTGGTCTGAAGCAAGTGTTTGAGTTGGGCCCATTTACATGGCTTGGGGGGTGTTTGCTATTTAGATGTGACGTTGCTGTGCCACCGATTATTGGCCAGATGGTTATGCATTGATTTGTGGTTGATTTTTTTTTAATATGAAGTGTGTTTGTTTACATTTTGGCAGCAAAGGTGTGCTTTTTTCAGCAGAGAGACCAATCCTGTCTGCTTGGAGCCGGACTCCGCTTGTTATGGCGTCCCGCCTCCTTGCAGGTTTGGTCTAGGTGCAGGAGGTCATAGTTCAGCGAGCTGAACTTCCAGACTTATCTGTAATTGGTCTGTGTTTTTCTTGACTGCTGCCATAGGCTGGTATAGAAGGCTTGTTCAGTCTCCCATCTGGTCAGTTGTTTGAACTTGAAGCCGATTTGGAGGACAAGATGATCCGTCACATGATGCCGGGTTGCACTTATGGTATTTTTCTCTACACAGCTGCCTTTTAATTGGTACCTGGTAGGTTATTTTAGTTTTCCATCAGGTCCACTTCTATAGTTTCTTTTTGACTCCTCCTTTTTGATTCTGGCCCCTTGGACTGTTACTTGTTGGCACAGCAGCGTTGCGTGATTGTGACTGGTTGCATGCCTGTATAAAAGTGAAGAGGAAATACTGACTGTGTATGACTAAATAAGCTTGAAAAAGAGAGGCTGCTCCTTTTGAAACCTTGCTGCTATGCCTTGTGATTTAGCCTTCACTTTGGTGTGTTTTTGACCTTCAGTTACTGAATAATTGGAAGATAAAGCTTTCAACTTGTTTGAAGATGGTGCTGGACTACTTATTTGTTGTTCTTTAGTCATAGAGACTACATAGAGAACCCCCTGCTTGCTGGCTGAGATCCCCGGGCCCCCTTTGGCAACAGGCTCCATAGCAGCTGTACACATGCAGATGCTGTACACATGCAACACATCAGTACCTGCAAAATGCATTCATAGTCTATGATATCTGGAAAATCACATACACACCTTGTTTAATGGACATTCTTCTACAGACAATCATCTGCAGATCTGAAGATTCATCCTGGTGGATTTGATCTGCAGATGAATGTCCAGTTTTGAGTTAGTACATGATGGACAGATGGGCTCAGTTATGGTCAGGATATGGAGCTGCAGTCCCATCTGCCCAGTTCATCAGGTGCCAGAACCTTGACTAATGATAATTTATAACTAATTAGCTGCAGGCCTCTGCTCCTATCTTCCTCTGTCTCCAGCTGTTCTATCTTCACATCCTCATCAATCTACCGCTGCTGGCTCTGCTGTAACCTCCAAGGAATGTGTGTATGGAGAGGAGGAGAGAAGCACCAGATGATGAGCAGGGCACACTGGAAGAGAGGACTGTGGTACTGAATGTGCAGGATACCACAGCAGGATATTATCAATCCCTAGAAAATGATGTTCTCTCTTATACTCTGTTTATTAGTGCTAATATCTTACAGATATTTATTATCTATTTCAGAACTAAGATCTGAGCTTAACCAACAAGAGACGTATGTGAGGGGCGATCATATGTGACAAGTGATCAGCAGTCTACAGAGGAAGGTGACTTGATAAGGACAATTAAAAAGGAAGAGGAATAGACATATGTGATGGGTGATCAGCAACCTATGGAGGATGGTGACAAGATAAGGTCAATTAAAGAAGAAGAAGAAGAGGAGACATATATAATGAGTGATCAGCAGTCTACGGAAGAAGATAATATGATGAGGACAATTAAAGAGGAAGAAGAAGAGATCTCTGTGACCAGTGATCAGCAGTTCCGGGAGGAGAGTTTAATAATAAAGGTGATTAAAGAAGAAGAAGAAGAGACGAATGTGACCAATGATCAGCAGTTCCAGGAGGAAGGTTTAATAATAAGGGTTATTAAAGAAGAAGAAGAAGAAGAAGAGACGTATGTGAGGGGTGATCAGCAGTCTGCATGGACAGATGACCTGATGGGGACAACTAGCGTGCATGAGGACCATCTTACAGAGAGCATAACAGGTGAGTAGTTAACATTAAATACTGGATATCTTTTTAACGAATATATCTTTCTTGATTGTATTTGGTGACAGTTTACTAACAATAACAGATCAGACACCTAAATGGCTCTGGAGTAGGTTCTGTTCTGTGGTAGCGATGGGTGATTAAGAAGTATCCAGCTACATTTCACAGCAGAAATACTATGCTGAACAGATGAGAACTTTATAACTCTGAGAGTCACTCACTAAATTGTGTTTTTAACTTATTACGGGCAGACTGTGCAGTAAATTGACACATCACACACCTATTACTTCTCACATTCCCTGTGAACATGGTGTGTTTATACCTCATTACAGGCATACAGTGCAGTCACATTACACACATCACACCTCTATTACTTCTCACATTCCCTGTGTACATAGTGTGTTTATACCTCATTACAGGCATACAGTGCAGTCACATTACACACATCACCCCTATTACTTCTCACATTCTCTGTGTACATAGTGTGTTTATACCTCATTACAGGCACACTGTGCAGTCACATTACACACATCACATCCCTATTACTTCTCACGTTCCCTGTGTACATAGTGTGTTTATACATCATTACAGGCACACTGTGCAGTCACATTACACACATCACACCCCTATTACTTCTCACGTTCCCTGTGTACATAGTGTGTTTATACATCATTACAGGCACACTGTGCAGTCACATTACACACATCACACCCCTATTACTTCTCACGTTCCCTGTGTACATAGTGTGTTTATACCTCATTACAGGCATACAGTGCAGTCACATTACACACATCACACCCCTATTACTTCTCACATTCCCTGTGTACATAGTGTGTTTATACCTCATTACAGGCACACTGTGCAGTCACATAACACACATCACACCCCTATTTCTTCTCACATTTCCTGTGTTAATAGTGTTTTTATACCTCATTACAGGCACACTGTGCAGTCACATTACACACATCACACCCCTGTTACTTCTCACATTTTCTGTGTACATAGTGTGTATATCTCATTACAGACACACTGTGCAGTCACATAACACACATCACACACCTCACACACCTTTTTTTTCCTCACATTTCCTGTGTTAATAGTGTTTTTATACCTCATTACAGGCAAACTGTGCAGTCACATTACACACATCACACCCCTATTGCTTCTCACATTCCCTGCGTACATAGGGCTTGATTCACTAAAGCGTGATAACTGCTATCACAATAGTTATCATGTGATCTGCTGCGCACAAAGGTTTACGTGCGAACGACGTTACTTTGCGCGATAAGTGAAGGTTTGCACTCAACCTCGGGCGCTTTTCACGTGAAAAGCACCTGTGATCGCGCACAAACCTTTGCTTATCACGCCAAGTAATGGCCTTCACACACAAACCTTTGTGCGCAGCAGATCACGTGATAACTGCTGTCATAGCAGTTATCACGCTTTAGTGAATCAAGCCCTTGTTGTGTTTATACCTCATTACAGGCACTTCACATCCCTATTACTTCTCACATTCCATGTGAACATTGTGTGTTTATACCTCATTACAGGCACACTGTGCAGTGACATTACACAGATCACACCCCTATTACTTCACACATTCCCTGTGTACCTAGTGTGTTTATACCTCATTACAGGCACACTGTGCAGTCACATTACACACATTACACCCCTAATGCTTTTACATTCCCTGTGTAAATAGTGTGTTCATAACTCATTACAGGTATACTGTATAGTCTTATTACAAATAGAACATTCCTATTACGTCTCACATTCCCTGTGTATATAGTGTGTTTATACCTTATTACAGGCACGCTGTGCAGTCACATTATACTCATCACATTACTATTTTTGTTCACATTTAATATGTACATAGTGGGTTAATAGCTCATTAAAAGCCTACTGTGCAGTCACATTACACACACCACACCTTAACGTCTCACATTTAATGTGTACATAGGAATTTTACTTTTCATACCTCATTACAGGCATACTGTGCAGTCATAAACCAAGTATTATTTTAGAAATTCTGGCTGTAAAAGTAGTTTTCCATTATTTGAATAACATACTTTGCATCAAATCTACCCATTTTCATTACTTCAGGTGGCATGCTGGAAACATTAGGCTTAAAGAGAGCTAAAGCTTGGGCAATTATAGACTGATTTACTGGAGATTATGAGTGACATTACTCACAAGGGGCACCATATAAGAGATTAAATAAGCAATCTGTATCTCTGTCAAACAAAGGCTCTTATGTTTGCTCTAACCTCAGATCGTTGCTCTTTGATATTGAATCCGATAGAATGTCTGTGGCTGAAAGAAATTGTGAAAAAAATGAGCTTTTTTTTACGCCCCTGAGGAAGAGGCATGTGGCCACAAAACGTGCATCAGGCATTCCTTGTGATATACTACAGTGGATTGCAACAGCCAATATTTTTGTTTATATGCTCTGTTTTATGGTACTGTTTGATGAAAGAATGTGTGTGATAAAAACAAAATGTTGATTTTATGCAATGCATGTTATTGTAATGACAGAATTCCCCTATTTTTATAACAAGAATTTTTATAGGAATTTTTTCTTGTTGTTAATAGTTTTACTAAGGATGGGTTTATAGCAGTAAAAACTTAAATTACATTGGTATTTTTATTTAATACTGTGCAGTCACTTGACACGCTACTGGCATGCAATAATCCAGTGGCTGCATAGTGTACTGGTTAAGGGCTCTGCCTCTGACACCAGAGACCAGGGTTCAAATCTCGGCTCTGCCTGTTCAGTAAGCCAGCACCTATTCAGTAAGAGACCTTAGGCAAGTCTCCCTAACACTGCTACTGCCTATAGAGCATGTCCTAGTGGCTGCAGCTCTGACGCTTTGAGTCCGCCAGGAGAAAAGCGCAATATAAGTGTTTGTCTTTAATCTGATCATGGTCGCTGTAAAATAAGGTACACAGATTGGTCAAAGTAGAGGTGACCTAGTGTTACTGACCTATAATAAGCTGACGGTCACTGTACTTTACTGAATACAGACTGATCACAGTAGGGGGTAACTTATTGTTACCGGCCTGTAATAAGCTAATAATAGTCTCTGTACATACTGTAAGTGTACACAGATTGGGCACATTAGGGGTTTCACTTAGTATTACTGACCCTTAACAAGTTGATAATGGTCACTGTACATTACTGCACACAACACTAAGTCACGTCTACTGTGACCAGTCTAACAGCCTGTAATAAGCTAATAATGGCCACCGTACAATACTGTACACAGTTTGGTCAAAGTAGGGGTGACCTAGTGTTACCGTCCTGTAATAAGTTGAAAATGGTCCCTGTATATTACTGTACACAGACTGGGCACAGTTGCTGGCTGACTTACTGTTACCAGCCCAAAACAAGCTGACAATAGTCATTGGGCCTGACTCATCAAGCGCATGTGAAGGAGCGCCCGCTTTGCCTGCCTTACATAGCAGCGCTCGCTGCTATGTAAGGATCATGCTTTCCCTTAGTTACACGAGCTGCTTCCGTAGCAAGGTGCGTAACTTTAAAGTGGATCCGAGATAAACTTTTACTCATTGCATAATTGTGTTCCTTTCATATAGTTTATAGGACATTCCTCAAGCCAAATACTTTTTTGTTTTGTTTTAATACTCTAATGCCCTATAAACTAAACAAGCCTCGCCCACAGCTCCTTTTGTGCCTTGGCACTGTAGCAAGGGTTTATGGGAGCTCAGTCTGGGCAGGAGGAGGAGGTTACTAGCCATTGATTTCAGAGGCAGAGGGGAGGAGGAGAGGGGACTGCATTTACACACAGGCAAGCTGATAGCATCTCCAGCCCTCAGCCTGTGTCAATGTGACAAACGGAACATGGCTGCCCTCATTGTATCACAAGAATAAATAATATGTGTAAACTATCTAAGCTTTAGATAAGATATATAGTCAAGTTACTTGTTATAGTTAGTTTTTCATCTCGGATCATCCCTGCTGATAATTGTTCACCCCTCAGAATTTTTTTTTACAGGAAGTGATTATGGTTTTCTATTTGCAGGGCGGAGTCCTGGCATCAGGAACCTCTCAGAGACTCGTCTCCCTGTATCCACAGATTCTACAATGGATGAAGATGATAACACTGAGGGGCCTCACATCCAGCACAGCTCTCACTCTGCTGGAAGGTCTTATTCTTGTTCAATGTGTGGGAGATGTTTTGTATGGAAATCAGCTCTTACCAGACATATGAGAACTCACACTGGTGAGAAGCCCTATTCATGTGCTGCGTGTGGGAAATGTTTTGTATACAGAACAGACCTTGTCATACACGAGAGAAAGCACACTGGGGAGAAGCCTTTTTCATGTGTTCAGTGCGGGAAATGTTTTGGAGATAAAAAAGTCCTTGTCATGCATGAGAGATCTCACACTGGTGAGAAGCCATATTCATGTAATGAGTGTGGGAAATGTTTTGTGCATAAATCAAATCTTGTCAGTCATGAGAGATATCATACTGGTGAGAGACTGTATCCATGTACTAAGTGTGGGAAGTGTTTTCCATCTAAAGCTCATCTTGTCAGACATGAGAGCGTTCACTCTGATGTGAAGCCATTTTCATGTACTGAGTGTGGGAAATGTTTTGTACTTGAATCACATCTTGTTAGTCATAAGAGAGTTCACTTTGGTGATAAGCCTTATTCATGTGCTGAGTGTGGGAAATGTTTTGAATGGAAATCACAGCTTGGCAGACATGAGAGATCTCACACTGGCGAGAAACCGTATTCATGTGTTGAGTGTGGGAAATGTTTCATACAGAAATCACAGCTTGGCATTCATCAGATATTTCACACTGGTGAGAGGCCCTATTCATGTGTTGAGTGTGGGAAATGTTTTGCACAGAAATCACATCTTCGCATTCATGAGAAATCTCACACTGGTGAAAAGCCACATTCATGTGCTGAATGTGGAAAATGTTTTATACAGAAATTACAGCTTGTCAGTCATGAGAGAACTCACACTGGTGAGAAGCCATATCCATGTACTAAGTGTGGGAAATGTTTTACAGAGAAATCACATCTTACCAGACATGAGAGAACTCACACTGGTGAGAAGTATCAGTAAAACATAGCTTTTGCCTTGCCTTAAGATGTTCCAAAGTTTTATTTTATATTTAAACATACTTTTTAAGTGTTTACTGTCTTATTGTTTTTGCTCAATGACACATTCATTGAAGTATGCCAGAGCTAACTAAATCTATGAGCTATTGAACCCTTTTATCTCTTTCCTGCTCTCAGAAGCCATTTTCTGCTAGGACAGTTTTTTATAGTTGTAATTTCTTATCAGTGAGGGTCACACTGTGGTCTAACCCAGTCTTGACTCAGACAGGAACTGCCACTTGCATACCTGATGTTGAACTCTTTCAGGCAGAGAAAAAAAAAGGTATCCTTTAAAGCTGAGGTTCTCAACGTGTGGTACGCGTACCCCAGGGGGTACTCCTGATGGTTCCAGGGGGTACTCAGCTTGATTTACTTAAAGAGACACTGAAGCGAGAAAAAATATATGATATAGTGAATTGGTTGTGTACTATGAATAATTACTAGAAGATTAGCAGCAAAGAAAATATTCTCATATTTTTATTTTCAGGTATATAGTGTTTTTTCTACCATTGCATCATTCTCTAATATGTGCAAATTACACAACACCCAGCATTCAAAATGATTCTTTCAGAGCAGTCTGTGAACTAATGACCTCTCCTCTGGCAGAGGAAAAGTAAAAAATTAACTAACAGTTGAGATAATAAAAGTCAGAAAACAGCCCTCTCCAGGACTTTGAAAGTCGTAGAGCTTAATGGCTTGTTTGCATAGAGATAACAACTGGATTTTTTTAACTCTTCCTGTACTGGAAACAATTAGACTGATGTATCTGATCTTAATGTTTTATTTCTTAGCTGTACTACACATACAAATCACAATATCATAATTTTTTTTCGCTTCAGTGTCTCTTTAACCAAGAATAACCAATTTAGAGTTTTAGAAAATTATAAATCTTATTTAAACAACACCAAATTAGTATTTTAGTTAATTAAATGCAGTAGTAAATGCTTGGAAATACTTTTTAACTAATTATCATGTACTAGGATTAAATATACATTTGTCACGGGGTACTGTGATAATGTTTACTATGCTAGGGGGTACTTGGTGAGTACCGGGTTTTAAAAGGGGTACATACCAATAAAATGTTGAGAAACACTGCTTTAAAGGACAGGTCAGAGGTTTAAAAAAAAAATCTACATACCTGGGGCTTCCTCTAGACCCGACAGCCTATCTGTCCCTTCGCCGCAGCTCCGGTCTCAGCCAGTGCCCCCTCCATTGCAGATACTGACCTCGGCAAGTTGGTATCTTCTGCGCCTGCGCCAGCACGCAGCCGCGCCGCTGGTGATTGCACTCACGTGGTGTGGAGCATTCTGAGCAGGTGCAGAGAACGCTCATGGCACAGAAGACATCTACAATGCAGGGAACCCTGGGACACCGGCTGGGAGTGGAGCTGTGATGAGGGACAGATCAGCTGCCAGGGGCTGGAGGAAGTAGATCTTGTTTTGTTTTTTAAACCCCGGATGTGTCCCTTAAAAAGGGATTATCAGCCATAAAATCAAATTCCGTTTACCTACTGCTCTGTGTTTATTAAGCAGCCTGCAACCTCACCCTGCATTGCAAGCACTCCAGTCTATTCAGAAATGTTTCTGCTGTAATAAATCTTATCTCAGTCAGCCTGGCTCTATTTGGTACATTGTGGGCGAGAAGGAAGCTTGTCATCACCCCTTCCATATTCCTACTCCTCTCTAATTGGCAGAGGGCAGTTCAGTGAGCTGCTGAAATACGATCTATGCTGTGCCCACATGTGTTTACAAAGCAAGCTAGCTATGACAGTGCAGTTTCTAGGAGGAAAAAAGTAAGGCAGTAAATGACATCAGGATTGGCTTCAGTCAGAGGGAGTTAAGATGGGAAATGCCAGGAACCGTTCTCTCTTTATTTACTGTATAAGATACACTGAAATCAAAACGTGGGCAGCACAATATGTGTGTAAGTTGAAAAAGTAGTTATCTACTTAAATATGTGTTTTTTTCCTGGGATAGTATGGCTGTCCCTGCAGCTTTAAGTGTTTTTTCAATGTTTCTTCTATTTCTTTTTAGATGCATATGGCAACATATTTACACAGAATCGCTAGGATTCTCTTTACTACCCAGTGCATTGGTTTGTTAAGCGTTAAAGTTCTTGGATGGAGGTGACGTTATGAGATAAATATTAGTACATATAATGCTAAGCATAGATAGAAGGTGCCTGTGTTAACTTTTTTTTTTTTCCGTTGCAAGGGTTAATAGAACCAGGTGCTGTAACTATGTAAATGAGACAGAAGCTGCAGTCATGGCTGAAGAGTAAATGAAAGTCAAAACACTTCTATCTTACTGAACAAGCATTCCTGATAATAAGAGAGTGCGGAAAAGAGTTTTTGTTGGGTGCTGAATGACCCAGATTTTACAGCACACGGATATGTCTGTTGTGCAAAATTCAGTCACTATTGGGGTGTTTTCTACATTGATGGTCTTTAAAGAAAACCTGTAATGGAAAAAAAACAACCTCTGGGGGGATACTTACCTCAGTAGGGGGAAGCCTCTGGATCCTAACTAGGCTTCCCCTGTCCTCCTCTGTTCAAGTGCCAGGGTCCCCCGAAGTGTGGCGAGGTAAATCTTTATCTACCACTATCCTGCGCAGGCGCACTAACCGATCTTCATTTGGGTTGAGGCGGAAATAGCCGTACACGATTGATCCACTCTACTACGCAGGCATGAGTCCTTTTGCGCCTGCGCAGTAGAGCGGATACGATCGGGCTCGGCTATTTCCGCCTAGCCCGAATGAAGAGCCGCTGCTGCGCCTGCACTGGATCCCGGCAAGGTAAATATATCATCCCTTGTCAAGTTTTTCGGGGGAGGTTTGGGTGGTTTTCAGGAAAGCCAGTGCTGGATTCCCACCATCTCCATTTGTTCATGTTAAGTTTAAGGAAACAAGATGACATAATGTAAAGACAGCAGATAGGACACAAGGTAATACTGTAGTGTAAAAAGATCGGGGCTAAGAAATAGATGTGGGTGTCGTCAGCATAGGGGTAACATTTAAATCCAAATGAGCTTATTAATTGTCCTTTGCCATGATTATAAATGGAGAGAATAGGTCCAAGGACGGAGCCTTCTGTTACACCAACAGACAGAGGGCATGGAGAAAAGTTAGTATTAGAGTAGGAGACAGTGAAGGAACGTCCATATAGGTACTGTGGGCCAGATTTATCAAAACATTACCGACAGTTTTTTCTTCTAAGGGCTCGTTTCCACTATTGCGGTGCGGAATCGCCTGGATTCCACCGCTGATGAAATCGCATGCGGATGCGATTCCCCTAGCGGTTTTTGCCGCGAATTCGCATGCGATTTCGCATAGGTGAGGGTATATGCGATTTTAACCATGTCACTGCCTGTGTGAATTTGCATTGGTACCTATGCGAATTCGCATGCGAATTCGTGGCAAAAACCGCATGGGGAAAACGCATGCGATTTCCCTATTAAATACATTGCATGCGAATTCTGCGTCTTTGTGCATTTTTTTTGTGTGCGTTTTTTCACCGCTGAAAAAACGCACCTCAACAACGCTACAGTGGAAACAGGCCCATCCACTTGCATCACATGTGCGAATCTGCATGCGTTGGACGCATGCGGATTCGCGATAGTGGAAACGAGCCCTAAGAACCTTCCCAAAGCCTATGTAATATCGGCAGTTTAGCGTGGATTTCTAGAGCTACACTACAGTTCAGAAAAGTGCAAATCCATTCCTTAACTGCTGCAGATTAAGAAGTGCTCATTAGCAGTTCTACAGTGTAGGCTAGATGTGATTTGTGAAGGGCTCAAAGGCTCAGCCTATTGCAATGCATTATGGTATGAACCAAAAGGCTCAGCCTATTGCAATGTATTATGGTGTGAATAACAAGGCTCTACCTTTTCCAATGCATTATGGTTGGATTCAGAAGGCTTGGCCTGTCGTAACACAACCTTGGTAAGATTAGATTAAATCTGGCTTATATTCTGATGACCAATTCTATGTTATATGTTACTTTGAAATGTTACTAGATGTGATTGCTAGAAGTATTATAATCAATTAGTGACTGCTTATTCTTTGTATATACTCTTTATATAATGAGGAGGATACATCTGGCATACGTTCAGAGTGGTGAGTTGCAGTGTGGCACAATGGCTGCAATATGATGCAGCTTGCCACACTGGGATGCACCACCTATGCTATGTTTACAGTGTGACAGGTGCATAGCGTTACAGAGGAGTATGGCATGGTAACGCACTGCATGCAGTGTATTACTGCAAAACTCTTGTGTTAATGGTCCCAGTGAAGCATACTTTTCATTGACTGCATGCTTCACTGTATGTGATGCCGTGTGCGGATAACGCGTGGCGCCGCTTTTCCAATCTGTTGGGTTGCATTCCTGTTGCTACAGGAAATGCATTGCAGCAGCCACTGTGAATGTAGGCTCTTTGTTATATCTGTATATGCAGGCTGGAATCATTGTTTTCACTTTAAAGAGGAGTATTATCAATTGAATTCTTGTCTGTTGATTAGGCCAGTGTCACGGTAACCACAGAGGGTCCAGACACCTGGAGGGGAGTTAGATTTTCACATACAGGTAGTTCTGCTAATGTGGAAACTGACAAGTCCAGTAAAATAAGAAAGAGAGAGATTTATCTTCCAGCAATTTTAAGCTGGACACACACAGGACTGATATCCAGAGAGATTGGATCACTCTGGCTGTGATTGGATCTTCCAGGGATCTCTTCATTTCTGTAAATAATTGTAGGAGTAAAGTTCTAGATATATATTGTTATGACCTCACAGAGGAAGATTGTCAAGCATTTTACATAATAACACTATAAATATGAAAACCACAAAAAGGGGTATTAGAAGGCAGAGAAATATTGGCAACTATTTTCCATGATAGTTTTATAAATATGAAAACTGCAAAAAATAGGGTATTAGAAGGCAGACATATTCCCAGGTAATATTATACTCCAGCACAAATAATGCCAATATACCCCAATGTCTCAGTGCTGTACCCAAATTGTAAAGTAGAAGGAGATGATTGGATACAGGTGTTTTGGTCTCGAGATAAGATACAGGAATTCTGGGGTGGAGGGGGGGGGGGGGGGGCAGGTTATTGTTATGTGTCACAGTCAGATGCTAGAGACAAATGTGGGAAGCTGTTGCTGGAAATGATTTTGTGTTATGTAACAAAAAATACTATTAGAATGTTAATCTTATGCATCTCCAATTATCTCTTTTGTTATTAAAGCTGTTAATAAAGGTATTCCACTGGATGTTGAATTGTATTTCAGTAATGTATTGTTCCTGCAGTGTGAGGTGTTTTGTTCCTCTGCATGTAATGTAAGATGTATTAAGTGCATCAATCAAATTTTAATAAATGAATTTCATTGTTGTAAATACTCATGCCATTCTAAGCTCATTGTCTGTAAAGTAACATTGCCAGCCTGCAGTCTGTCATTGGTGATAGTCAATGAGATGCAAACCGTGGGGCCCCATAGCAAAGCTTTTATTGGGCCCCCCCAGAAAGATTATAACGTACCATTGTGACTCTGGTAGCACCCTCCCCCCACCACCACCACCAGTAGTAATTTGGCCACCAGTATAGGTAGCAAAAAGGGCCCCGATATAGGTAGCCAGACAGATTACCCCCCCCCCCCCTTCCCCAGTGCAGGTTGCTAGATTATCCCCACAAATATAGGTAGCCAGATTAGCCCCCATACCTCCCAATGTTCTGAGATACTAAAGAAGAACTCCTTTAGACATGACTCTGACATGAAAGACATAAAATAAGCTTTACATCAATTGGAATAAAGTTTAGAGCCCCATAAGCACTTTTTGGAAAAATAGATATCTCTTTTGAGATCTGTACATCAATCCTGAAAGAGCAACAGAGGTAATCAGAGTCAGAATCAATTTTATTTGGCCAAGTTTGCACTTACAGGAATTTGACTTGGCAGTAGGCCTGAACGATTTTAGGAAAAAATTTTATTGAGCGATTTCTGTGTAAAATTGCGATTTCGATTCACATTTTCTTTCAAATCAAGCTTTGTTCCCCCTCTGTCCCTGTTTGTTCCCCCTCTGTCCCTGTCTCTCTTTGTGCCCCCTTTGCCTCGTTATGCCTCCTCTGGCTCTCTCTCGTGCCCGCTCTGTTTCTCTCTGTGTCTCTCTCTGTGCCCGCTCTGTCTCTGTGCCCCCTCTGTCCCCCAAGCTGCACCAGTTCTGGACATAGGTTCAAGCATGAATCGAGCGATGCCCGTCTATCCACTTTGCCTCCTGCAGGCTCTAATGCACGGAATACTTCCTGTATGTCATGTGACGTAAAGGAACCCAGAGTTTTGTCAAGTACAAGAGCTGCCAGACGTGAAAGAGGACGGACAGCGTTGGACTCGTGCGGAAGGTATGTCCAACGCTGCGGGCCGCACGCGCCGGGACTTTGGGGAAGTTTGAAGCCACTTCTTCAAACTTCCTCCATGTGGAAATGACGTGATCGCGATACTGTAATTGCAGCTTTGACCATTCCGAAATTGTGATCTTGGTGATCTCGATTTCGGTTTATACGATTTATCTTTCAGGCCTACTTGGCAGTTCCTTAATGGACACGGACAAAATAATACAGATAATACAGGACAGATAGTATAGATATTACAAGTCAAGGACAATATATAAGTGGTAGTAAAGTGGTGTTCATTTTCAGTTCTGTGCTGTAGTGCTTTTAAGTCCTAGCAGCTCTAGCGGCTCTGCATTAAGTATGGCTACTGCCTGAGGAAAGAAGCTGTTCCTGTGTCTGGAAGTTTTTATTGCGACTGATAGGTATCTCAATCCTGAAGGCATAAGTTGGAAGATGGAGTGAGCAGGGTGAGAGAGGTCAGAGTCAATCTTGGTTGCTCTCTTTCTGTACCTGCTAGTATAAAGATCCTGCAGGGAAGGTAAGCTTCAGTTTATAAACTCTGGTGAATTTGTTAATTTAACTTCTGCCTACACCCTACTAATTAGGGGATTGCTACGGAGGGGAGGTATTAATCAGAGCATTTCATATACAAATAAAACCACCATGCTCTCACAATGCATATCAAATGTAATGATTGGTACAAAAACACACAAATATCCCATACCGTCACCCTCCCTAATTAAAAACTATTGCCGGCTTGAAAACATAGAGCGCTCCTCTCACCCGCACCATCCACTTCAAACAGCTCACAACCCTGGCCAGGTTAAACGTCTTTGCGGTGCTGCCTCTGCTCTATTGAAACTGCTATTGTAAGGATCCTCTTCATTTCAATCACAGCCACTGTGAGATGACTCCAAAACAATTCCAAACTTCCCTCATAGCATATTGGTCACAGATTAAACTTATATCAAAGTCCTCCTCTCTAAAGTCCGCCGCCTTTGCGGCTTCTCCCTTCCTTTACTGACTACTGCACAGATCAACTGTATATCAGTTGCTGCTAAGCAGCACTCACTGAAGGTAAGCTTCAGCCAGTTATTCTTTCTGCTTGACCGCATGATGCACTTCAGAGCATGAGCCGAACCAGAAATTCATAGTTGATGGCATGATGGATTTGATATTGGCGATCCCAGTATAGATTTGCACCATTATTTTTTGTGGTAGGCCAAACTTTTTCAGCTGCAGTAGGTGGTACTTCCTTTGTTGCACTGCCGTTGGTGATACATCCTCTGTTGCGCGTCGGTTTCATACTAGGTATTGTTTTGCCTGAAAAGGGACAGTTAGGAGCTTTTTCAGAAATTATTCAGGGAGTGCAGAATTATTAGGCAAGTTGTATTTTTGAGGAATAATTTTATTATTGAACAACAACCATGTTCTCAATGAACCCAAAAAACTCATTAACCAGCTGAGCGGTCTGGACGAGCTCAGCTCGTCCAACACCGCCAGCGGCTGCCGCTCAGGCCCTGCTGGGCCGATTTTAACGAAATAAAAAGCAGCACACGCAGCCGGCACTTTGCCAGCCGCGTGTGCTGCCTGATCGCCGCCGCTCTGCGGCGATTCGCCGCGAGCAGCGGCGAAAGAGGGCCCCCCTAGCCGCCTGAGCCCAGCGTAGCCGGAACAAAAAGTTCCGGCCAGCGCTAAGGGCTGGATCGGAGGCGGCTGACGTCAGGACGTCGGCTGACGTCGATGACGTCACTCCGCTCGTCGCTATGGCGACGATATAAGCGAAACAAGGAAGGCCGCTCATTGCGGCCTTCCTTGTTTATTCTGGGCGCCGGAGGCGATCGGAAGATCGCCTCCGGAGCGCCCTCTAGTGGGCTTTCATGCAGCCAACTTTCAGTTGGCTGCATGAAATAGTTTTTTTTTTATTTAAAAAAAACCCTCCCGCAGCCACCCTGGCGATTTAATCAGAACGCCAGGGTGGTTAATATCAAAGCTGAATATTTTTGAAAGTAGTTTTTAGTTTGTTTTTAGTTTTAGCTATTTTAGGGGGATATCTGTGTGTGCAGGTGACTATTACTGTGCATAATTATTAGGCAACTTAACAAAAAACAAATATATACTTATTTCAATTATTTATTTTTACCAGTGAAACCAATATAACATCTCAACATTCACAAATATACATTTCTGACATTCAAAAACAAATCAGTGACCAATATAGCCACCTTTCTTTGTAAGGACACTCAAAAGCCTGCCATCCATGGATTCTGTCAGTGTTTTGATCTGTTCACCATCAACATTGCATGCAGCAGCAACCACAGCCTCCCAGACACTGTTCAGAGAGGTGTACTGTTTTCCCTCCTTGTAAATCTCACATTTTATGATGGACCACAGGTTCTCAAAGGGTTCAGATCTGGTGAACAAGGAGGCCATGTCATTAGTTTTCTTCTTTTATACCCTTTCTTGCCAGCCACACTGTGGAGTACTTGGACGCGTGTGATGGAGCATTGTCCTGCATGAAAATCATGTTTTTCTTGAAGGATGCAGACTTCTTCCTGTACCACTGCTTGAAAAAGGTTTCTTCCAGAAACTGGCAGTAGGACTGGGAGTTGAGCTTGATTCCATCCTCAACCCGAAAAGGCCCCACAAGCTCATCTTTGATGATACCAGCCCAAACCAGTACTCCACCTCCACTTTCCTGGCGTCTGAGTCGGACTAGAGCTCTCAGCCCTTTACCAATCCAGCCATGGGCCCATCCATCTGGCCCATCAAGACTCACTCTCATTTCATCAGTCCATAAAACCTTAGAAAAATCAGTCTTGAGATATTTCTTGGCCCAGTCTTGACGTTTCAGCTTTTGTGTCTTGTTCAGTGGTGGTCGTCTTTCAGCCTTTCTTACCTTGGCCATGTCTCTGAGTATTGCACACCTTGTGCTTTTGGCACTCCAGTGATGTTGCAGCTCTGAAATATGGCCAAACTGGTGGCAAGTGGCATCTTGGCAGCTGCACGCTTGACTTTTCTCAGTTCATGGGCAGTTATTTTGCGCCTTAGTTTTTCCACACGCTTCTTGCGACCCTGTTGACTATTTTGAATGAAACGCTTGATTGTTTGATGATCACGCTTCAGAAGCTTTGCAATTTTAAGAGTGCTGCATCCCTCTGCAAGATATCTCACTATTTTTGACTTTTCTGAGCCTGTCTGTAACGATCGGTGTCAGCACACAGTATCACCAAGAATACAGATTATACCTGATTATTGATGATCTGCAGAATCACCGATAATCTAAGTATAACTAACCTCTGGACACCTTTATAATGTGAGTGTTTGGTGCAACAGTAATGACTTTGAGTAAGACCACCCGAGGAGCAGGTGGTCTCTGGCAGTATGGGCGATACCGCCTTTTGGGAAGTACAAAAAACGTCCAACAGCCTGAGGCCTCCAAAGGGGTGGAGTCCCAGGCTGAAGGTAGGAAGAACCTGTGAGTGAGTGACACCTGAAAGGTGGATGTCACTAGCAGGTCTGGAGACTATCTCTAAGGAGAGAGATAGCTCTCTAGGTCGGGCAAGCCAGGTCGGCAACACACAGACAGACAAGGTACATAGACAGAAGGCTGATTCGGTATCCAAAGGCAGGCAGGGTTTGGCAACAGATAATCAGATATGCGTAGGTACCGAATCAGAAAGCAGAGGGATAGTCAGGAATGCAATAGGTCATAACATATCAACAATGCCTAGTCTTGGGTGTGAGGTCCGTGGTCTCTACACCCTGGAACTAGTCTGGAGTATAATATGATGGTACAGGGTATTCCTTGACTTGGGTGTGAGGTCCGTGGTCTCGACACCCTGGAACTAGTCTGAAGTATAACAGAATGATAACACAGAGTCCCTAATCTTGGGTGTGAGGTCCGTAATCTCAACACCCTGGAACTAGTCTGAAGTATAACACAATAATACACAGAAGTAATCTGGCTCAGTGTGAATTCCCAGGTCCTCCTGGTTCTAGCACACTGTAGGATCTGACTAAGGTCTGAGTGCTTCCACGTAGTGTTCGCAACGGCAGATAACTTGAGACTGACCAGCAGTGACTATATATAGCGCGGCGCTCTCCGGCGCCACCCATCAGCGATCAACCAATTGCCACTTGCTTTGAGGTCAGCTGACCAACCTGGTCAGCTGTTCCCTCCTTGTTTGTCATAAAGGTTCTGCCTCTCAGCGCGCGCACGCGAACATATTCCATAGCCTGTGTGAACTAACAGGCCCAGCCACACCAGACACACGCTGCTGCGTGCAAACCGCCGCGCTGGACGCGGAATCAGCCGCCTTGCCGCCAGTACACGTGGCGGCTTTTCCGCGTTTTATCACACTGTCAAGTCCTTCTTTTGACCGATTTTGCCAAAGGAAAGGAAGTTGCCTAATAATTATGCACACCTGATATAGGGTGTTGATGTCATTAGACCACGACCCTTCTCATTACAGAGATGCACCTCACCTAATATGCTTAATTGGTAGTAGGCTTTCGAGCCTATGCAGCTTGGAGTAAGACAACATGCATAAACAGGATGATGTGGTCAAAATACTAATTTGCCTAATAATTCTGCACTCCCTGTATAGGCACATTACATCAGCCTTACTGCATTATAATAAATAAACTACTTTTTGCTGATAGTAGGCATTGACTGGTAGACTTTTTTTTACATTGACCAAGAGTTTATTGAAGAAAAGAGAAGTTAGTGATATTGTCACAATTCAGTGTAAAAAGAAGATAGTACAAGAAATTGGTATTAACACTTGCAGCGGTATGCAACAGAATCATAACAAGTAATCCAGCAGTACACTAAGAATATAGACAGGAAGTAGTGAAACCATACAAGGAAGTGTATAAGTGAAATCACAGAAATGATCAGTGTAGGCTTGTTAGCAAACGGTCCCAAATCTTGTTATATTTACTGGGCCAACCTCTATGTTGGTATACAAGTTTCCCGCTGAGTAAGGGTGCTATTTAATAAGGCAAATGGAAGATTCCACGTTTTGTCAGTGGAGTAGAAGCCCAGTGGTTCAGGTGATCGCTAAGAGTTTGATACAAACCAATAGGATAATTGCTGACGTTGCACTGGTAAGTAATACAGGTCCGGGGAGGGAAGGGCCACTGCACAATATTGGTGGATAGGCACTGCAACGCTGTATATTTAAGTTTGGCTTGAGATTTGCTCCAGATGATAAAAAGCATAAGGGACCTCAATTCTTTGAAAAAGGACACAGGAATATATACCGGGAAGTTATGTATTATATTATAATCTCATTAAAATAAATTCTGTTATAGTAAACATTCTGGTATAGTAAACTACCTCTCCAGGTGCCAGCCAATCTCCATTATAAGTCTATGGGATCAACGCCTGGTATAGTAAGCTCTGGTATGATAAAACTTCTGTTATAGTAAACGTTTGTTTTTTACCCCTACGTGATGCTGATTCTGAATATAGTAAATAGTGGGTGGCACATGCGTCATATGTGAGTGCGAAACCCATGGTCGGCTTCTCTTTTCAGGCTGGTTGCAAGCAAGCTGATGCCTGACAACATTTTTAAAACAAGAAGAATGGCACTGGCGTTTGATAGCCTGGGGAGAATGAGTAATAATGTGAACATAAACAAAAAAGAAGATGCAGTGTTACCACTTCCACTTTGAAATCACTGATAAAAGTATTGCCCCCAGTCCTCCCACAGGATTGTACGCACTCCTGGGTATCTCTTCCCTGATAAGCGATGACGTTCCTGGTAGTGTGTGGAGCGCAGTATAGGCTACTTTTACTCGTAGTGCAGATCAGAGCAGGCCTACATGCTGCAAAACTAAGAAGAGTAGAGAGGAGAGTGCCAAGTACGGCCCATGAAGGTATTGGAGCCACTCGCATTACAGATGCGAGTGCCTTATCATTATTGGCTGCATTTTGAAGAGAGGCTTCATGATTGGCTCGAGTGTGAGAAGAAAGTTTTGCAGGACACATCCTGCAAGTCTTGCCCATGGAGATATCGGACCCAATCACAGGAAACGGCTTCTCTATTCAGTGATAGCTGCAATTTTTAAGGAGCCCTGGTTACTGATGTGAAATCTGGGTGAGATTGTCCTGTTTCCTGTATAAATCATTGGTTGTTACGATAAAAAATGTCAGTTAAATATATCATATAGGAGACACACACAGTGATATTTGAGAAGTGAAATGAAGTTTATTGGATTTACAGAAAGTGTGCAATAATTGTTTAAATAAAATTAGGCAGGTGCATAAATTTGGGCACTGTTGTCATTTTATTGATTCCAAAACCTTTAGAACAAATTATTGGAACTCAAATAGGCTTGGTAAGCTCAGTGACCCCTGACCTACATACACAGGTGAATCCAATTATGAGAAAGAGTATTTAAGGGGGCCAGTTGTAAGTTTCCCTCCTCTTTGAATTTTCTCTGAAGAGAAGCAATATGGGGGTCTCAAAATAACTCTCAAATTATATGAAGACAAAGATTGTTTACCATCATGGTTTAGGGGAAGGATACAGAAAGCTGTCTCAAAGATTTCAGCTGTCTGTTTCTACAGTTAGGAACATATTGAGGAAGTAGAAGACCACAGGATCAGTTCAAGTTAAGGCTCTAAATGGCAGACCAAGGAAAATCTCGGATAGACAGAAGCGACGAATGGTGAGAACAGTCAGAGTCAACCCACAGACCAGCACCCAAGGCCTACAAAATCATCTTGCTGCAGATGGAATCACTGTGCATCATTCTACCATTCAGCGAACTTTACACAAGGAGATGCTGTATGTGAGAGTGATGCAGAGGAAGCCTTTTCTCCGACCACAGCACAAACCGAGCTGCTTGAGGCATACATATATACAGTGGCTTGCAAAAGTAATCGGCAGAAGTTTTCCACATTTTGTCACATTACTGCCACAAACATGAATCAAATTCCACGTTAAAGACCAATACAAAGTGGTGTACATGTGAGAAGTGGAACGAAAATAATACATGATTCCAAACATTTTTTACAAGTAAATAACTGCAAGGTGGGGTGTGCGTAATTATTCAGCCCCCTTTGGTCTGAGTGCAGTCAGTTGCCAGTAGACATTGCCTGATGAGTGCTAATGACTAAATAGAGTGCACCTGTGTGTAATCTAATGTCAGTACAAATACAGCTGCTCTGTGACATCCTCAGAGATTGTCTAAGAGAATCTTGGGAGCAACAACACCATGAAGTCCAAAGAACACACAAGACAGGTCAGGGATAAAGTTATTGAGTAATTTAAAGCAGACTTAGGCTACAAAGAGATTTCCAAAGCATTGAACATCCCACGGAGCACTGTTCAAGCGATCATTCAGAAATGGAAGGAAAATGGCACTACTGTAAACCTCACTCACAAGAGAAAAAAGCAAGCAGGTGGCACTTCCCACATACAAGAAGATAGTCTTCAGTGTTTGTTACACAGGCGAATAGCTACAAGCCCCCCTACATGCACTTCAAACTGTATGTCACTAGACGTGTGCTCCGCATAAGCTACTGAAGAAAGAACCCAATCACAAGTATACAAAAAATCACAGGAGCGTGCACCTTCCGTCTCTGGATTTATTTCCGCATTGGTGACAGTGAAACAGTACAGCAAACTTCTTCATTTTCAAAAAACACTGCGTATAAACATTCATGCATGGTTGGATCTTACATGTCCTTTGATTAGTGGGTCATCGTAGTGGAGGTGGGTGGTGGGCAAAAGGGTGGTTTAGCGATGGCCGTTTCGCGTCTCTTGACGCTTGGTCACGCTGCGTACCAAGCGTCAGGAGACGCGAAACGGCCGTCGCTAAATCACCCTTTTGCCCACCACCCACCTCCACTACGATGACCCACTAATCAAAGGACATGTAAGATCCAACCATGCACGAATGTTTATACACAGTGTTTTTTGAAAATGAAGAAGTTTGCTGTACTGTTTCACTGTCACCAATGCGGAAATAAATCCAGAGACGGAAGGTGCACGCTCCTGTAATTTTTTTGTATACTGCTGTAAACCTATCAAGACAAGGCCGTCCACCTAAACTTACAGGCCCAACAAGGAGAGCGCTGATCAGAAATGTAGTCAAGAGGCCCTTGGTGACTCTAGACGAGCTGCAGAGATCTACAGTTCAGGTGGGGGAAATTGTCTGTAGGACAACTATTAGTCGTGCAGTGCACAAAATTGGCCTTTATGGAAGAGTGGCAAGAAGAAAGCCATTGTTAACAGAAAAGCATAAGAAGTCCCATTTGCAGTTTGCCACAAGCCATGTGGGGGACACAGCAAACGTGGAAGAAGGTGCTCTGGTCAGATGAGACCAAAATGGAACTTTTTGGCCAAAATGCAAAACACTATGTGTGGCAGAAAACTAACACTGCACATCACTCTGAACACACCATCCCCACTGTCAAATATGGTGGTGGCAGCATCATGCTCTGGGGTGCTTCTCTTCAGTAGGGACAGGGAAGCTGGTCAGAGTTGATGGGAAGATGGATGGTGCCAAATACAGGGCATTCTTGGAAGAAAACCTCTTGGAGTCTGCAAAAGACTTGAGACTGGGGCGAAGGTTCACCTTCCAGCAGGACAAAAAACCCTAAACATAAAGCCAGGGCAACAATGGAATGGATTAAAACAAAACATATTCATGTGTTAGAATCGCCCAGTCAAAGCCCAGATCTAAATCCAGTCAAGAATCTGTGGCAAGATCTGAAAACTGCTGTTCACAAACGCAGTCCATCTAATCTGACTGAGCTGGAGCTGTTTTACAAAGGAGAATGGGCAAGGATTTCAGTCTCTAGACGTGCAAAGCTGGTAGAGACATACCCTAAAAGACTGGCAGCTGTAATTGCAGCAAAAAAGGTGGTTCTACAAAGTATTGACTCAGGGGGCCGAATAATTACGCACACCCCACTTTGCAGTTATTTATGTGTGAAAAATGTTTGGAATCATGTATGATTTTCGTTCCACTTCTCACATGTACACCACTTTGTATTGGTCTTTCATGGGGAATTCCAATAAAATTGATTCATGTTTGTGGCAGTAATGTGACAATATGTGGAAAACTTCAAGGGGGCCAAATACTTTTGCAAGCCACTGTATATACTGTGTGTATGTATGTATGTGTGTGTATATATATATATATATATATATATATATATATATATATATATATATATATATATATATATATATATATATATATACTGTATACATATACATATATATGTATATATATACTCCCTCCTTCAGTCCCCCTGTGCCTCCTTTTTTCCTCCTGCGCCTCCTTTTGTCTCCCATTGTGCCTCCATCTGTCCCCCATTATGCCTCCTTCAGTCCCCTTTGTGCCCCCTTCTGCCCCACTTTGCACCTTCTTCTGTCCCCCTGTGTGCCTCCTTCAGTCCCCCTGTGCCTCCGTCTGGCCCTCATGCCTTCTTCTGTCCCCCTGTACCACCCACTGCCCCTCTGTGTACCTTTTTCTCTTCTCCTGTGCCTCCTTCTGTCCTCCTTTGTGTCTCATTCTTTCACTCATTGGGCCTCCTTTTGTCCCCATTGTGCATCCTTCTGTCCCCTTGTGCATCCTTCCATCCCCTTGTGAATCTTTCTGTCCTCCTGTCCTCCTTTGTGACTTCTTCTGTACCCCCGTGCCTCCCTGTGTCCCCTGGGTGCCTTCTTCAGTCCCATTGTGCCTTCTTCTGTCCTGTGTCTCCTTCTGAACGCTGCTGCATTATGATTATTTTCTGGTGAAACGCTGCTGCATTACGATTATTTTTGGGTGAAACGCTGCAGCATTAGATTATTTTCATGTGGGTGGCGCCAAGAGGGGGGCGGGGTTCACCACAGGTTTTCTCGCCTGAAGTGTCAAAGTAGCTAGAGGTGCCTCTGGCAGTGGCAGAAAATAATTCTGTAATAATGTAATAATAAATGGTTAAGTGCGGGTAATTCCACAAACACAGGTTGCAGTTAGCCTATTCATCACAAGATGGCGATCTCGCCTCTTCCAGGAGGTACGCACAGACGAGAAGTAATGAAGCCATAGATAGGAAGTGAAATAGATGTGATATAGCAGCGCAGGAAAAGAAGTTGCAGGAAGTGGCGAGGAAACAATTGTTGGAAGAGGTAATTGTGTGCTTCTTGTTATATATTGAGAAGAGCAGAGGTCGTAGTGGACATACTTTGTTACAGATAAGGTCATAGAACACCTGTCACTATCCATAGCTCCCTTGTCCCTTGTTTTAGAGGCACCGTCCCTCTTTGGGAGCCAAATTCCTCTGTACCTCTTACCTCCTCATTTGTCCCTCATTCCGTACAGATCTATCTAAATATATGTATTTGTCTACTGAAAATGTGCTTAAAGAGAACCAGAGACGAAAAAATAACATATTTATACATACCTGGGGCTTCCTCCAGCCCCATCAGCCTGGATCGCTCCCACGCCGCCTTTCTCCGCTGCCTCTGTCCGCTGGTACCGGGTCCCGTCATTTCGGGACAGTCGACGTAAGCACAGTGCACTCTCTCCGTACTGCGCAGGCGCATGTGTACAGAGCCGGAGGGAGCCCCTGTGCATTCGGAAGACTGTCCGCGTCCGGCTAAAGTGACGGGACCCGGTACCGGCGCTAGAGGCATCGGAGGATGGCGGCGTGGGAGCGTTTTAATCTTATGGGGCTGGAGGAAGCCCCAGGTATGTATAACATCTTTTTTTTTCATTTTAACATACGTTCGTCTCTGGTTCCCTAAACTTTATTCTCGTCCTGTAAATTAAGCTTTATTTTATTTTCAAATGATAACATGAAGGATAATGAATGATGATAGACAGACCAGTGCAGTGTTATAAAGCTATGGTCTTTTTCTTATTATTTTTTGTGGCATGCATGACTGGGGGGGTTCATGACTGGAGGTGTGGCAGGGTGTGTTAAAGTTGTCCCTCTTTCTTATGTCAGAACTCAGAAAGTTAGAATTATGAGTATCCTGATCATCCCCTTTGATGCAATTCCCATACAAGAGACTTTTTTTTTTATTATTGTTGTGAGTGACTTGGTTGCCACTAGTTTCCCAGTGGTCCCCTTACATGTGCCATAGATTCTGGTTGTCATCTCACCTGCTAAGTAATAATTCAGTTCAGTCATATCACAGAGCCAATACAACATGCCCATCTAGTATAGCCATGTCCCCCTGTGTTCCCTATTGCCATTATCTTCCAGTATGCAATGTCCCCCACCCCAAAAATGCCATTCCTTTTCCAGTATAGCCATGTATTGAATATGGCCCCCTTCTCCATAATTGCCATTATTCTCCAATATGTAATGCCCCCCCGTTATGTAATTTATTTCCCAGTATAGTCATGTTCCCCTTTTGTGTTCCCCAAGCATTGCCATTATCCTCCAGTAGAAAATCACACACACACACACACTAGTAATGGCATGCATTTTTCAGTATAATCATGTCCTCTCTGTGTCCCCAGAGGCATAGCCATTATTCTCTAGTAGCCAAAAACATAGCCATTATTCTCTAGTATGCAAAGCCCCCCATCCCAGTAATGCCATTCATTTCATAGTATAGCCATGTCCACTATCTGTCCCCCACCATTGCTATTATCATCATCCAGTATGCCATTTCTTTCCCATGTCTTCCCTGTGCCCCTCCCCCTCCCCCCCCTACACACACACACACACACACACACACACACACACACACACACACACACACACACACACACACACACACACACACACACACACACACACTCACTCACTCACACACAGTAATGCCATTTTTTTCTAAGTATAGCCATATCACCTCTGTGTGGACAGTGCATAGGTAGCTAATAATCAACTTTTGTGCTTTCCTATGATACTATGGCCCTAGTGCTTAGAAGTAACCACAATGGCGAGTGTTAGCTAGAGGGGGTGTCCTGCATAGGTAGTTTCACTATTGACAACTGTACAACATAAAATATTGTTCCTTTATAATCTATCAAAAGACAGAAGCATCCTGTATGGATCACATGACCACATCACTAAGCATGGAGAAGGACCAGAGTCACATGACCGAGAGGATATTCAACCTCACCCTCAAGATAATCTGTCTGCTGACTGGAGAGGTGAGGAGGATTCTGGGAGATCACATAATGTTATTTTTATCTCTATTAAAAGCTTAACTGACTGAAGAGTGAAGAGGATTCTGGGAGAGTCATGTGACATTATTGTTGGTCTTTCAATACAGATATATCCTTTGGTGAAGTCTGGTGATCATGTGACCATCATGGTGTCCCCACCTCACTCCTTGATAACTGAGAGACACAAGCAGAAGATTCTGGAAATCACCAAGAAGATGATGGAGCTTCTGACAGGAGAGGTGAGCAGTGCTGAGAATTATGGGGCATTATCCTTAAACAAGGGATGTGTCTGGAGGGTGATTGTATCATTGTGTGTCAGGTTCTTATAAGGTGTCAGGATGTCATTTTCTGTTTCTTAATGCAGGAGTGGCAGTCTTTAGAAAGACACAAGGACATGTACAAGGACACCATGATGGATAATCAGCCGCTGCCACTCACATCCCCGGGTAAGAAGAGATTTTCATTTCTTGTAAAGGAGAGAACAGTATGGAGGGTCCACCTAGGTCCCCCCATCATCTGATAAACACATTAAAACAATGTATTCAGTCCATGTGTGTGTGTTTCTACAGGTGGATTCAGTAACAGAAGCCCACCGGAGGGATATACTGGTCCTCTTTATTTTCAGGATTGTAGACAGGATGATCACACCATCCCCGACCATTATCAGGTAGATGGGGCTAAGAGTCATCAGAGACTGTAAACTGTGTGGCATTTTTTTCCTTCTGCATATGCTCTTACTTGTGTTCACAATTAAAATTAGCTCTCATTATGTGCACTTAGGATGGAGAATTAATACATGTAAATGCTGTGGTTAAAGAGGAAGAAGAAGATATGTATGTGAGGAGTTATCAGCAGTCTATGGAGGAGGGCGACATGATGAAAATATTTAAAGAGGAAGAAGAAGAGGCGTTTGTGAGGAGTGATCAGCTGTTTGAGGAGGAGGGTTACATGATAAGGACAATTAAAGAGGAAGAAGAGAAGTATATGAGGAGTGATCAGCTGTCTGCGGAGGAGGGTGACATGATGAGGACAATTAAAGAAGAAGAAGAAGAGATGTATGTGAGGATTGATAAGCAGTCTGCAAAGGAGGGTGACATGATAAGGACAATTATACAGGAAGAAGAAGAGACGTATGCGAGGAGTGATGTGCAGTCTATGGAGGAGGGTGACATGATAAGGACAATTAAAGAGGAAGAAGAAGAGATGTATGAGAGAAGTGATCAGCAGTCTGCAGAGGAGGGTGACCTGATTGGGACATCTAAGGAGGAAGGCATTATTTCAGGAATGAGCATTGGTGAGTTATAAACATTAGATATTCAAAAGACTTGTTCTTAAAGAGCACCTGAACTCTTGCACAGGACAGAAGGAAAACATAGAGAAATGCGCCCAGTTTAGTTTTTCTAATTCCCCCTAATCTGTGACTAATCACAAGTGTAATTTGATCTCTCAGCCGTGTCAGCTCATGAAACTGCAGCCTCGGCAGAGCTAATTTGTAAACACAGGAGGTTAACCCTCTGTCTGCTTCTATGAAATCAGTAAGTAGACACATCATAAATTTATTACAGGATTTCTATCAGTTGTAACAAATAATTGTTTATCTTTAACCTGTTGCTGACTGCTCCATGCCAATTGGCGTGAGCAGTGCGGTAGCCCCAGGACCGCTCCACGCCCATTGGCGTGAACGGCTGTCTATGGGGCTAGCAGGAGATCGCGCGCTGGCTGTGCGCGCATCTCCTGCTTGGGGGGCAGAGCTCCGCCCTGCCTTCAGTCTCCGCAAGGCAGTCGCCGCTCAGGAGACTGTTAGACGGCGAAAAGCCATCTAATTACTTTGTACAGCGCTGCGATCTGCAGCAGCGCTGTACTGGGGACAGCTGTGTGACACGGCTGTCCCCCTGGCAGGCTAAACAGTGATCGGCTGTCATAGGCTGAAGCCTATGACAGCTGCTCACGCTGATAGGCTGACGGGGGGGAGGGAGGGATATAGAATAAATTAAAAAAGGTACATTTTATTGAAAATTTAATTAAATAAATACCTGGGGGGCGATCAGACCCTACCAACAGAGAGCTCTGTTGGTGGGGAGAAAAGGGACGGGGATCACTCGTGTGCTGAGTTGTTCGGCCCTGCAGCTTGGCCTTAAAGGGAACCAGAGACGAACTACATTGAAAAAAAAGGATAAGCTTTTATACATACCTGGGGCTTCCTCCAGCCCCATAAACCTGGATCGCTCCCACGCCGCCGTACTCCGCTGCCTCTATTGCCGGTACCGGGTCCCCGTCACTTCCGGCAGACACGGCCAATTTTCCGCATGAGCAGGGGCTTACACATGTGCCTGCGTAGTATGGAGGCGCATGCGTAAGTGTATGGAGGGAGCCCCTGTGATGCGGTAAATTGGCTGTGTCCGCCGGCAGTGACGCACTACGCTTATGTCGACTGGCCGAAAGTACGGGACCTGGACCTGGTACCGGCGGATAGAGGAAGTGGAGGGCGGCGGCGTGGGAGTGATCCAGGCTTATGGGGCTGGAGGAAGCCCCAGGTATGTATAAAAAAACTTTCCCCAACAGCTCTGGTTCTCTTTAAAGGATACCCGAACTGACATGTGACATGATGAGATAGACATGTGTATGTACAGTGCCGAGCACATAAATAACTATGCAGTGTTCCTTTTTTTTTCTTTCTCTGTCTGAAAGCATTAAATATCACGTACGTAAGTGGCTGACTCAGTCCTGACTCAGACGGGAAGTGACTACAGTGTGACCCTCACTGATAAGAAATGTCAAACATTAAAACACTTTCCTAGCAGAAAATGGCTTCTGAGAGCAAGAAAGAGATAAAAAGGGGAATTTCCTATCAGTGAGGGTCACACTGTAGTCACTTCCTGTCTGGAGTCAGGACTGAGTCAGCCACTTACATAACTGATATTTAACTCCTTTAGACAGAGAAAGAAAAGAAGGAGCACAGCATAGTTATTTGTGTGCTAGGCATTGTACATACCCATGTCTATCTTATTATGTCACGTCAGTTCGGGTATCCTTTAAATCTGCAGTGGCCATTTAAGCAATAAATGTCCTGGTCACTGGGGGAGGGGGGGGGGGGGGTTGGTTAACAGCGCAGTCCTCAAGTGGTTAAAGGTTATTATGCTGCTGCTTATATTTTAAAGCAGAGAGGAAGTTCATATCCACTTTCAGTCGACTACAACATATCTCCAAGCTAGTCACAATAGAGAGCACATGAAGCCAATAAGTGGGGGAGGGGTGGGGGGTGTATGAAGTGAAAAGAAGCTAGAAAGTTCCTCTACCAAAACAACTATGCCAAGTATAGTAAATAACAAACACTTCCATACACGGGATATCAACCTGCAGCATACATATTATTTGTGATGCCCGTCTCACCTTGAAAATGATTGATCATGAAAAAAAGGGATTTAAGGGAGCTCAGGGAAAATTAGTACAAAATGTATTGATGCGTATAACAATGAAACCACTATAACAACTATGTATAAAACCTTCCCCCCTTAAAATCAAATGCAATTAAGCTGAGCTAGATGCATGTGTCCCTAATAGGTGTGCACATCCTATAGTAACGGGGATCCTTGCATGCATAAAATTCTCTTCAGGCCCAACTTATGCTGAATTGGTGATCACCACCACAATACTTGAAGCGTGTAAATCTTCGGATTCCCCCCGTGTGTCTTGCCAACACGCCTCTGTGTAAGATAACACTTACGCAGCCATTACTGACACTTGCGCGTGTCAAACCTCCCCGAACATCAACCAGCTTCTCATACAGGCTTTAGAATGATTCCGTGATTCACTAACGTGGGCAGCCTATGGAGTCCGGCTGCCGTGCGATTCCTCACTACCCGACTGGGACTAGTGGTGCGGCGGCTCTCTCCTCCAGTAGGCTCCGATATGCGGAGATGTAATCTTGGTACGACCCGACCCTGGAGCGTTACGATGTTGGGAGGAAGGTTGCGGAGGCACGGGGGGAAAACCACGCCTACCAGTCGCGGCGGCGTCACCTGCACGTGACGCGTTTCATCCAATCAGGATTTCATCAGACGTGTGATGTCGGGATGAGGTAGCGTGACTTTTATGTCCATCCTGGAACATCAAGTTTACGTCAAAATTTAAAAGGACAGTTGTCCATTGCACATATGAACACTATATCCAAGGTGAACAATTAGAAACAGAGGGGCACAGGTAGAGAGCGTGGATATTCATAAGAACACTTTGATATTTAGATCTTTGTTTAGTCCATGTGGCAATAGACTACCACATTTGTATATCAACTCGGATTCTTTCTTTCTAAGCTCCCGATCGAAGTCACCCCGTCTGGGGCTAATGTTCAGTTTATATATTCCCATAACCTTTAGACCTTTTGGATCTGCATTGTGTTCTGTCTTAAAGTGCATAACCATTGGGTTCAATCTTTTCTTATCCACGTTGGGGTTCCTTATATTTGCAACATGTTCTCTTATGCGGACATTAAGGGCTCTATATGTCTTTCCTGTATATATGCGATCACATGGGCAGCGGATTTGATAGATAACCCTTTCGGCATTACAATCAATTTTGTCATTAACATAAAACGATTCCGATCGATTCCAATTATAATACATGTTGCCCTTCTGAATATACCTGCAAATATCACATCCAGCACATGTAAACATTCCTTTTTTCTTTCTCTGTATATCACTTCTACGCCTGCTCCAGCCAAACTCGCTGCTGACCAGGATGTCATTTAAATTAGTGCTCCTTCTAGCTGCTATATGGGGATAGTCACCCACCACCTTCGCTATTATGGGGTCCCTTCCCAACAAATGCCAATGCCTGCTGAGTATATCTCTAACTTCTTTGTAATGAGCCCCATAAGTCGTGACTAACCTAGACACCCCTTCGTCAGTTTTGGGCTTGGACTGAACAGGCGTTATCATCTCTGAATTGAATTTTGGACTTAAAATGGTCCTTCTTTCCCTTGCAAGTGCTTTATGATAAGCAGTATTTACAATCTTGGTAGGGTACCCTCGTGCCTTCAATCTGGCCATTAAATCACCTGCCTCTTGTTTAAAAATATTGATATCTGCACAGTTGCGTCGTAACCGCAAAAATTGTCCAGTGGGGACCGCCCACTTCTGTGCAGGCAAGTGTGCACTGCTTGCTGACAAGAGGGTATTCCCTGAGGTCTCTTTTCTATATGTCCTAGTTGTCAGGGAGGTGCCCGTTTTGCCTATCAGTAGATCCAAAAAAGAAATTTCCTTTAAACTGTACGTGAACGCCAACGTGGATAAGAAAAGATTGAACCCAATGGTTATGCACTTTAAGACAGAACACAATGCAGATCCAAAAGGTCTAAAGGTTATGGGAATATATAAACTGAACATTAGCCCCAGACGGGGTGACTTCGATCGGGAGCTTAGAAAGAAAGAATCCGAGTTGATATACAAATGTGGTAGTCTATTGCCACATGGACTAAACAAAGATCTAAATATCAAAGTGTTCTTATGAATATCCACGCTCTCTACCTGTGCCTTTCCGTTTCTAATCGTTCACCTTGGATATAGTGTTCATATGTGCAATGGACAACTGTCCTTTTAAATTTTGACGTAAACTTGATGTTCCAGGATGGACATAAAAGTCACGCTACCTCATCCCGACGTCACACGTCTGATGAAATCCTGATTGGATGAAACGCGTCACGTGCAGGTGACGCCGCCGTGACTGGTAGGCGTGGTTTTCCCCCCGTGCCTCCGCAACCTTCCTCCCAACATCGTAACGCTCCAGGGTTGGGTCGTACCAAGATTACATCTCCGCATATCGGAGCCTACTGGAGGAGAGAGCCACCGCACCACTAGTCCCAGCCGGGTAGTGAGGAATCGCACGGCAGCCGGACTCCATAGGCTGCCCACGTGAGTGAATCACGGAATCATTCTAAAGCCTGTATGAGAAGCTGGTTGATGTTCGGGGAGGTTTGACACGCGCAAGTGTCAGTAATGGCTGCGTAAGTGTTATCTTACACAGAGGCGTGTTGGCAAGACACACGGGGGGAATCCGAAGATTTACACGCACCAAGTATTGTGGTGGTGATCACCAATTCAGCATAAGTTGGGCCTGAAGAGAATTTTATGCATGCAAGTTACTATAGGGTGTGCACACCTATTAGGGACACATGCATCTAGCTCAGCTTAATTGCATTTGATTTTAAGGGGGGAAGGTTTTATACATAGTTGTTATAGTTTTTTCATTGTTATACGCATCAATAAATTTTGTACTAATTTTCCCTGAGCTCCCTTAAATCCCTTTTTTTCATGATCAAGTATAGTAAATATTCAAATTCCCATTACCTAGAAGTTATTACCATAGTGCACTAATTTCAGGCAGGGAGGGAATAATCAAATGACTGATCTAGCAGAGGTGGTAATTACCATAGCCTAAAGTGGGGGAACTGATGTCATTTGAGGCAACTTTGATCAAAGTGTGTCTCACACCAACAGCAAAAACAGATGTGAGAGGTAATATGGATGCTATGTGTATACTGTCTGCACAGTGCACAGTTACTATATTAATGCATTATTTCAGGATTGTTGGTAACATGCAAATAATTCATTAAAATTATCTTAAAATCCAAGCATACATTCAGAAACACTAAGTTATAAAACTTCAGCAGCTTATTTCTGCTGTAGGATCATGTAGAACAACTAGGAGGAATTTTCTTGTCTTGACCCAACAGAGACTTCGAACAATATACCTGCAGTGTATAAAGATTGCTGCTGAAATGAGTACTGCAGGCCAATGAATTGCTATATTTATCAAGTTTAATCAAATTTACTTTTAACTTGTATAAAGGTGGAAATTGGACTAATGATTTCATGCTGAAAACGATTGGAAAACTGTGTGCACTACACTGGCAACAATCGATCCCTCTCTGATCAGTGCAAGATGGAAGGAGGCACCCCAATTGTGATACAATGTGTAGTGAGTAGAAGTAAATAATAGGAAAAGTCTTACCTTGTGATACGAGGTTCAGCCTTTTATTGTTAGACACCAATGAAAAGACAACGCATTTTACAAGACCTGCACACTTGCTCAGGTCAATGCGAGACAGTGTCTGAAGCGCGACCCGCGTTGATTAAACGAGTCCTCATAACCGAGTGGAGACGGTCCTTCTCCACATGCCTGGAATTGTGCTTGCCTATAGCAACCCACATTTGTGAGTAGTTGTTATTTCTTTACATTTCCCATCTCCCAGAAATACTACACGTTTTGCACTCCTGGTGCTCTTTTTGTCTCCTTTTCTTACTGTATCTGGGTTTCCAAACATAAAATTCATCTACCTAACCTCCCAGAACCTCTCTGATCAGATTTGATTAGAGAATGGTCTATCTGATCGTCCAATATGCTTGCCAGGATATGAGTCACTATATGTTACTGAACTCAGATTGGTAACGGTGGTGGTGGTGGGGTGATTTAGTGTTACTGGCCTGTAATAAGCTGATAAAGGTCACTCTGTACATTACTGTACACAGATTGGTTGCAGTAGAAGATGCTTTAGGTAACACTGGGGCTCATTTAGCCAGATCAGCTTATCAGCCGTCATTCAGGTCTCTCACTGCACCGTACTGAGTGGCGGCGAGATGACATGCACCCCATTTGGTAGTGTGTCATGCAGCGTATGTACATAGCTGCAGTGGTAACAGAATATGATAAGATGGATCTGTCTTGGGTCTCCTCTCCCAGCAGAGTGGCCATCATTAAGAGTTACATTATTAAGTCTGTAAAAACTTATAGTATTTAGTCTTCAACCCTCTCTCTCTCTTTCTCACTCTCTTTCTCACACACACACACACACACACACACACACACACACACACACACACACACACACACACACACACACACACACACACACACACACACACACACACACACACACACACACACACACACACACACACACACACACACACACACACACACACACACACACACACACACACACACACACACACACACACACACACACACACACACACACACACACACACACACACACACACACACACACACTTGCATAGTTACATAGTTATTTTGGTTGAAAAAGACATACGTCCATCGAGTTCAACCAGTACAAAGTACAACTCCAGCCTGCTCCCTCACATATCCCTGTTGATCCAGAGGAAGGCGAAAAAAACCCTTACAAGGCATGGTCCAATTAGCCCCAAAAGGGAAAAATTCCTTCCCGACTCCAGATGGCAATCAGATAAAATCCCTGGATCAACATCATTAGGCATTGCCTAGTAATTGTAGCCATGGATGTCTTTCAACGCAAGGAAAGCATCTAAGCCCCCTTTAAATGCAGGTATAGAGTTTGCATTCCACATCTTAATCACTCTTACTGTAAAGAACCCTTTCCTACATAAATGGCTAAAACGTTTTTTCCTCCATGCGCAGATCATGTCCTCTAGTCCTTTGAGAAGGCCTAGGGACAAAAAGCTCATCCGCCAAGCTATTATATTGCCCTCTGATGTATTTATACATGTTAAATAGATCTCCTCTAAGGCGTCTTTTCACTAGACTAAATAAACCCAGTTTATCTAACCTTTCTTGGTAAGCGAGACCTTCCATCCCACGTATCAATTTTGTTGCTCGTCTCAGCACCTGCTCTAAAACTGCAATATCTTTTTTGTAATGTGGTGCCCAGAACTGAATTCTATATTCCAGATGTGGCCTACACACACACACACACACACACACACACACACACACACACACACACACACACACACTCTCTCTCTCTCTCTCTCTCTCTCTCTCTCTCTCTCTCTCTCTCTCTCTCTCTCTCTCTCTCTCTCTCTCTCTCTCTCTCTCTCTCTCTCTCTCTCTCTCTCTCTCTCTCTCTCTCTCTCTCTCTCTCTCTCTCTCTCTCTCTCTCTCTCTCTCTCTCTCTCTCTCTCTCTCTCCCTCACTTTCTGTCCCCATTTCTCCACCTATTGAATATATAAGACTACTAACATTATTATCATGCTTTTTTCCTGGCGGACTCAAAGCACTAGAGTTGCAGCCACTAGGGAACACTCAGTAGGCAGTAGCAGTTTTAGGGAATCTTGCCCAAGGTCTCCTTTCTGAATAGGTGCGGGCTTACTGAATAGATGCTGGCTTACCGAACAGGAAGAAATGAGATTTGAACCCTGGTCTTCTGTGTCAGAGGCAGAGCCATTACCCACATTTACACTATCCATCCACCTCTTATGTTATCTCTAAGGATAACATAAAGGAGCACTCCCTGTGTGTAAATGTAGACTGGAGGTTGAAATGTCCACTTCCATAGAGCTGCTCATATTACATCTTTGCTGTCAATAGGACTTATAAATATCATAGTTGCCAGACCACAATGGAACCAACTCTGGCAGTACCTAAAAGTCTGTTGTCATAGGAGTAAACTTTGCATCCATTGTCTCATCAAGCTGCTGCTTTTCCATGTATGGCCAATGCTTTATGTGTAGGGATGGTCGGTGAGATGCAAATTACTTGAACTTGTATGCTAACATAATGAAAAGTCTATGCAGCTAATTATATGTCAGGAAATGCATTTGATTGGCTTAATTCCAAGCTACATAACTTTTGCAAGCAAATTATTATTTGACTGTAATGAGCACAACCTTCTGCAGTTCCCTCTCAGACTGGTAACCAGTGATGGTCAGTGACATGCCAATAACTCTGAGATGGTGCTAATTATATGCAAACTAATGCAGCTGCTGTATATGGTCCATTTCCAAACTGCATAAACTTTGCATCAACCTTGGAATTATTAGCAGTTCACTGACCATCCCTAATTATAATTGTTCCTCCCCTCAGAATTCTCTAACAGGAAGTGATGATATTTCTCTATTTGCAGTGCGGAGTCCTGGCATCAGGAACCTCTCAGAGACTCATCTCTGTGGATCCACAGACTGCACAACGGATGATGATGTCATTGGACAAGAGTCTCCTGCAGATATCCTGTTTATTCCAAATATTCCCCCAGACTCTCCTCACCTGTCTAATCCTGAAGGGCCTCTTACCCAGCAGACTGCAGGCTCTTATTCCTGTTCCACATGTGGGAAATGTTTTGTTTGGAAATCAAATCTTGTCAGTCATAAGAGATCTCACACTGGAGAAAAGCGCTATTCATGTTCTGAGTGTGGGAAATGTTTTGGTCAGAAATCAAATCTTATCAGACATGAGAGATCTCACACTGGTGAAAAGCCCTATTCATGCACTGAGTGTGAGAAATGTTTTGGACGGAAAGCTGATCTTGCCAGACATGTGAGATGTCACACGGGAGAGAAACCCTATTCCTGTGCTGAGTGTGGGAAAAGTTATATTCAGAGATCAGAGCTTGACAGACATGTGAGATCTCACACTGGTGAGAAGCCCCATTCCTGTGCTGAGTGTGGGAAAGGTTTTGTACGGAAAGCTGACCTTGTAAGACATGAGAGAGCTCACACTGGAGACAAACCCTATCCTTGTGCTGAATGTGGGAAAAGTTTTGTACAAAAATCTGAGGTTGCCAGACATGTGAGATGTCACACTGGTGAAAAGCCATATTCCTGTGCTGAGTGTGGGAAATGTTTTATACAGAAATCAAAACTTGTGTCACATGAGAGATTACACACTGGTGAAAAGCCCTTTTCATGTGCTGGGTGTGGAAAAAGATTTGTAGAGAAATCAAATCTCATCAGACACGAGAAATCTCACACTGGAAATAAGCCCTATGCATGTACTGAGTGCGGAAAATATTTTGTAGAAAGATCGCAGCTTGTCACACATGCGAGAACTCACCATGGTGAGAAGCCCTATTCATATGCCAAGTGGCAGAAATAGGGATGAGTGGGAATGCCTCTGATATTCTTGCAAAAATTTCCTCAAACTTTGGGTGGTACAGCAAATTTTTGGCGAACCAATTTAGCAAAATTCATATTGAAGTCAATGAGCCGAATTTAAAGGTAAATAGCCAAGTCCCAACACATTTTAGAACTATCAAATGTTCTAGTTATATGAAGAATAATCATGCCAACCAGTTCCAAAAGACCTTGTGACTGGATCAGGTCATTTGGTTGCGAGGGTTAATATACATTTAATAGACACCTGATTAATTTATCAGAATTGGGTGCCCAGGTTGTGAGGTTGGGGTCCGATATGTACAGTAGATATTAGCCAATCAGCTACTGCATGCTGAATAATGGTTGCAGCCAATCATAGATGATGAGCTACAGCTAAAATTAGCGAGAGTTTGTGCGCCATTAGTTATGAGTGGGAGCTTAGTATTAGGAAACAGGTCTGGGGTTAGTTTTAGACACTAGGAGGGGAAGGTTAGTGTAAAGCCTCATACACACATCAGACTATAGTCTTTGGAAAATGAAAGATCACAGACCAATTTTACCCCCTTCCATGTAGTATGAGAGCCATACCTACACAGTCTATTCTATGGAGCTGAACTCCCCATCAGACAGAAATCTTTGCAAGATGCTGCACACACAGATGCTGTAGACATTGAAAAGATCAGTATCTGCAAAAGATCTGTTCCTGCAAAAGATCCGGTCCTGCAAAATGCATTCATAGTCTATGATATCTGCAGATCCTCATACACACCTTGTTTACAGACATTCATCTGCAGATCAGATCCACCAGGATGGATTTTCAGATCTGCAGATGATTGTCTGATCTGCAGATGAATATCAGTTAAACAAGGTGTGTATGATGATCTGCAGATCTCATAGACTATGAATGCAATTTGCAGGAACGGATCTTTGGCAGGAAAAGATCTTTTGCAGATACTGATCTTTTGCGTCTGTACAACATCTGTGTGTGCAGCATCTTGCAAAGATTTCTATCTGATGTGGAGTTCAGCTCCATAGAAAAGACTGTGAAGGTATGGCTCTCATACTACATGAAGGGTGGTAAGATTGGTCTGTGATCTTTCATTTTCCAAAGACTATAGTATGATGTGTGTATGAGCCTTTAGAATGGGCACCTAATCAGGATTGTGGAGTCGATTGAAAATCCTACAAACTCCGACTCCTCAGTTTATGATACCACTGACTCACCGACTACATATAGCAATCTTGTTGACTGAAATTATGTAACATAAAAGGCATCTCATCACTGCCCAAGCTAGCCCCTGGTAGGAGTACATGTAGAAGGTGCAGACAGGAACAAAACTGGGAAAGAACAATCTAACTGTGAATACATATAAGTGTGATGTGCAGATACTCTGTGCTGGAGAATGAGGGGATTCTTCCTCTATTACACATTCTTCATGCACAATCTGAACCAGGTTTACTACTGTATAACTTAATTTGTAGTCACAACCCCAATTGAATAACATATCGAATGAATTGATTTCATTAGCAATGGGATTTTGAAAATCATGTACAATTGTACAGGAGCTGACAATAGTTACATGTGTTAAGTTACCACTCAAATGCACTTGTTTAAAAATTACCACTTATATAATATGATTATTCTTTTTAATGTACTAAAATATATATTAAAATGATATATGAATGTCAGTTTGCATTATTGCTCAGCTGGATGTCACAGGTAGTGATCAAGGAAGGCCAATGAGATGCAAATAATTCTGAGTTGATGCAGAATTATGTAATTTTCTATGGAAATGTATGCAGCTTAAAAATGGACCAATCAACTTGTGCAAAGCTGGCATTTGATTGGTCCATTTTCAAGCTGCATAAATTTGCATATAAAAGTTGCATAACCCTGCATCAACACAGAATTGTTTGCATCTCACTGACCATCCCTACTAGTGACACTACTGCTCCTCAGGCTTTATTCTTACATCAGAGATGTGATTTATTGCAGGTGCAACTCTAAAAATTTGAATATCTTGCAAAAGTCCATTTATTTCAGTAATTCTACTTAAAGGGGAACTGAAGAGAGAGGTATATGGAGGCTGTCATGTTTATTTTCTTTTAGACAATACCAGTTGCCTGGCAGCCCTGCTGATCCTCTGCCTCTAATACTATTAGCCATAGCCCCTGAACAAGCATGCAGCAGATCAGGGGTTTCAGTGGCTCAGACTTATAAGTCTGATCTGACAAGACTAGCTGCATGCTTGTTTCTGGTTTTAATCAGATCCTACTGCAGAGAATAGACCAGCAGGGCTGCCAGGCAACTGGTATTGATTAAAAGGAAATAAACAGGACAGCCTCCATATACCTCTCTCTTCAGTTCCCCTTTAAAAGATGAAACTAATGTATGAAATAGGAACCCTTTGCAGGTGTTTTGGATTCATTAGCTGATTAGAGTCTGACACTTTGAGCCTAAAATGTTGAACCTTTTCACTATATTCTAAGTGCTCGTTTCCACTAGTGCGGCGTGCGTCTGCGAGACGCATGACGGCACTGAGCGGGTAGGCGGGATCGCAGGCGAATCCCATCAGCCGTGCTATGGGAATCGCAGCCTCCGCCGCGAATTCTGTGGGGGGTTCCAGCCGAATCGCTACCGCAAGCGATTCTGCCAACAGCGCCGTTATCCCCTATGGCAGAGTTTGCCCGCGCGATTTGCCTGCGGGGAAACTCTGCGGATTCGCGTCGGTTTCCGCCACAGTGGAAACGGGCCCTAATGGTCTGAGATTTTGTGGTTCTCATAAGCTGTAAGCCATAATAATCAAAGTTATAACAGGTACTTATCCGTTAGCCGGGGGCGCATCCTCTAGGTGGCGACAAAACTCCACCAGAGTTACATCTTTCCCTACTATCCATGGCGGCCTGGAGGGGGAATAGTAATTAGCGCCACCTGCCGGATGCGCCCGGCTAACGGATAAGTACCTTATAACAAGTAAAGGCTTGAAATATCTCACTTTGCATGTAATGAGTCTATTTCATATATTAGTTTAACCTTTTAAGTTAAATTACTGAAAAAAAAGACTTTTGCATGATATTCTAGTTTTTTTGAATTTTACCTTTATATGCAAAATATTTCTGTGTACACATCAGATATACAATCCCAATCAGATATTTCATTTTAAAAAATATGGTGACTGGTTTATAGCAGCAGCACAAGTATTTTTTTTTATTGGTTTAGGATTTCATTTTTGTGGACTAAGCATTTCTATTACTTTATATACAAGTTATTTATCATGACCTTTATCAAAGAAATGGAACATTTTAACATTTAACTTATTTATTTTCTTTTAAAGTAAACCTGAACTCTTGCACAGGACTGAAGGAAAACATAGAGAAATGCACCGTGTATGTATTTAGAGAGTTTAGCCTGTCTAATGCCCCCTCATTTGTGCCTAATTATAAGTTGTAATTTGTTCACTCTCCTTTGTTACACGACTGCCATGGCATATAAGGCAGACAAGCTCATTTGAAAGCACAGGATGTTAACAATGTGTCTGCTTTCATGAAAGCAGGACGTAGAAACACTGCAGATGTATTGTAGGATTTGTATCAGCTGTAACAAAGAAATGTTTTTTCTTTAATGGTTATTATGCTGTTGCGCATTTTTTAGAGTAGAGAGGGAATTCCAAGTTCAGGTCCACTTTATTTACAGCTTAAAGGACACCCGAGGCGAAAATAAACCAATGAAATAAACAATTGTATCTATCTTCCTTCTCCTAAAAATGACTTTTTATGATATTCCACAGTTGTATTTTATGTTTAAATCTACTTTTTAAGTCTTTACTGTTTTATTGTTTTTGCTCAAAGTCGCATTCATTGAAGTATACCAGAGCTAAAATCTATTAACTATTGACCCTTTTTATCTCTTTCCTGCTCTCAGAAACCATTTTCTGCTAGGAAAGTGTTTCATAGTTGGAATTTCTTATCAGTGAGGGTCACACTGTAGTCACTTCCTGTCTGAGTCAGGACTGAGTCAGCCACTTACTTACCTGATATGTAATTCTTTCAGGCAGAGAAAGTAAAAAAGGAACACAGCATAGTTATTTGTGTGCTAGGCACTGTACATACCCATGTCTATCTCATCATGTCACATGTCACATGTCACCTCGGGTATCCTTTAAATGTATTATGGGTGGGAGTTGGTGCATTTTCTTCATGACTCCAGGACCCAAAAATTGCAAGAAAAAGAGATATCAGCACTTAAAGGGAACCTTAACTGAGAGGGATATGGTTGTTTCCTTTTAAACAATACCAGTTGCCTGGCAGTCCTGCTGATCTCTATGGCTGCAGCAATGGCTGAATCACACACCTGAAACAAGCATGCAGCTAATCCAGTCTGACTTCAGTCAGAGCACCTGATCTGCATGCTTGTTGAGGGGCTGTGGCTAAAAGTATTAGATACACAGGATCAGCAGGAGACTCAGGCAACTGGTATTATTTTAAAATCCATATCCTTCTTAGTTTAGGCTCCCTTTAAAATCAATCTGTGCAGTAACCTAGACTATTCCTTTATGCTTGAATTATGTCTGCTGTGCTGTGTCAACGAGTTTCCCTGGCGTGCGCTAGCCGGAAGAGGAACATATACATTCAATGTGGACAAAGAGAGTAAGGCTGGCATTGCTGCTTAAAACATTTATTGAAAGATTAAAACTTCAGCACTTGCAGTATCTCAAATAGGGATGCTATGTGGCAGTATGCATGCCAGAATGGGTGGGCCCAGTGGGGACAATCACAAAACGTTCATCCACACCGGGGTCACCCATTCCGGCGCCCACACCGGCGCATAGCATCCCTTCTGCGATATTGCAAGTGCTGAACTTCTCTAAATTTTCAATAAATGTTTTAAATGGTAGTGCCACCGTTTCCCTCTCTCCATCTAAAAATTACTCTGACTCCACAGCCCTGCACCTAATGGGTGTCATTCACTAGTAAAGTATTGATAATGTACATTACCAATAATTTTACTAGCAGTACCACCCGGCACCCAGCTCACATGGTACCACAACACATACCCTGGCAGGCTGGGTAGCCTCATTCTGGACTAGGTGCTCTAGAGTGAAAACAGCAGCTAGGTACAGTGGAAACGCCTCCTTCAACAGAACATAGCTTGGGAGTGGTGCTCCGCCCACTTTTTCTAACCTTGACATACAGTTACTCAATGACCAAGTTTATGATCTTTGCAGTCCTTGGCATATTACGAGAATAGAAACAGTTTATTAATCAAACAAATCTGATTGGCTGTAGGAGAACAGAGGCGCCAGCAGAATAAAAGTGGATAAAACCTTTAAAATTTGCTTGGAGGAAGCGGTGGACTTACCTCCATAAAGCAGACACGAAAGACTGTCTGAAAAGTAGCAATCACATTTATTATATGGTACCCCAAAAGTGCAACGCGTTTCGCAGGCCGAGCCCGCTTCATCGGGCAATAAAGTGGGGACAAAACAGAATTCTAGCAGAAGCAGGTGTAGCGCCTCAGTGGAGAGCCACTCTAATGAGGCGCTACACCTGCTACTGCTGGAATTCTGTTTTGTCCCCACTTTATTGCCCGATGAAGCGGGCTCAGCCTGCGAAACGCGTTGCACTTTTGGGGTACCATATAATAAATGTGATTGCTACTTTTCAGACAGTCTTTCGTGTCTGCTTTATGGAGGTAAGTCCACCGCTTCCTCCAAGCAAATTTTAAAGGTTTTATCCACTTTTATCCTGCTGGCGCCTCTGTTCTCCTACTGCAAAATCGTGTCCACCCCTGGTGGAGGGGTGATCTACCCCTTTTTCTCATCTACAGAGAGCGACTTCTTAATCCTGAGTGAGGACAGGTCTAATCTCCTCACCTGCTTATACAGTGGTTGCCTGTGTGGTAACCCACGTTTGTGAGTATATTCTTCTCACTGATTTGCCTTACTTCGTTTATGTTTTAACATACTACACTATATTGGGCTCTCGGTTTCTCTATATTTTAAATCTGATTGGCTGTTTGTGACTCCACCCCCTTTTCTGAATTTGAACCCCAGTCACCCAATAACTGACTGTGTCAGGTTTGAGGCCTCTGCCATTAACAATGGAAGAATGGCAGCAATTTAAATATTCCCCTTGAAAATCAAAAGGCGAATTTTGATTGGCTTGTGTAGGCGCCACCCACTTTCCTAAATATTAATCCCAGTCACCCAGTGACCAATTGTGTGTCTGTGTGTTACAGTCAAGTGTTATAGACAATTGTGGGAAGCTGTTGCTGGAAATGATTCTGCATTAGAAAATAAATCCTATTAGAATGGAAGCATCTTCAAGAATCTCTCCTGTGATTCAAGATGTTAAAGTTATTCCTCTGTGTAATGTGCTGAATATCAGTGGGCTGTCTGAGCAAATGTGATAGAATGTGGTATAGATGTTTTGAATTGGACAACCGTGAATTGTGTTTATATAATTAGTGTACGTCTGTGTGTGTGATGGAGGGACTGGTTGATCATACTGTATATTGTTTCCACAGTGTAAAGTGTATTGTTCCTCCGCATGTAATGTAAGATCTACTATTAAAGCAACTCTGAAGTAAGAAAAATATAAAAGTTGGATAGTTACCTCATTAGTGTGGATGGTGCAGAGGCTCTCCAGATCCTCCTTTAGCCCAGCGATCCCTCTATACTGATTACCCTCAGCAGGGGGAATATATTTCCTCTGGCTGGAAACGCAGCTGTGAATGAGCTCATCTGCATATGTGAGTATGGTCCTTGCATTCCCAGTAGGATGAAGTGCTAGTGCACAGGAAAAGCAATGTTGTTCTACTGTATACAGCAAACAGAGGCAGCAGAAGAACAAAGACTAAAACTGCTAAAATTATAGAGGAGGCAGTGGTGGACTTACCTACTCCAAGTAGACACAAGTTTCACAATCACAGACATTTTTTGACATACTCCAAAAACTGTGTCAGGCAAAATTGTAAATGTTACAATAACCGGGACAAATGTGTAAATAAAATGAGTGGGTTTTAATTATGATAGCATGTATTATTTTAAAACTATAATGGCCAAAAACGGATAAATAATACATTTTTTTCCTTACTTTTCCTACTTAAACACTTTTAGAATAAAATAATTCTTAGCAAAAAGTACACCACAAAGAAAGCCTGATTGGTGGTGAACAAAACAATATATAAATTGTTTTGTTGTGATAAGTAGTAATAAAGTTATAGGCAAATGAATGGAAGGAACGCTGACAAGGGAAATTTGCTCTGGTTATTTAGGGGGAAAAACCCTTTGAGATGAAGTGGTTAAGGCAGCTAATGGCTTAATTTGGATTGCTTGTAATATAATATGGTGCCCCTCCTCCCCAGCACTACTTGTCAGCTATGTTGTTGTGGATTGTATTAAGCTTTGAGTGTTTATCTTTAGTTTTCTCCTGTATCATTCTAACTACTAATAGTTTGATGCAAACATTGTCACTGCACAGCTCCCTGTGGGCACCTGTCTGAGCAACCTGTGGGCAGCCAGGAGTTCTCCGCTGTGGATGGACACGAAGACACAGGCTTGTTCCCCATCCCAACAGGGCGACTTCCCTTCACCTCCATCAACTCCACAAGATTCTGGCACAAAATACCAGCTGCTATTGCTGACCTTCACACTATTCAGGCTGAAAAGCTGAATCAAAGGAACTGGAATCAGTAGTAGGGAGCAGTGATGCTCTTCAGTATGTCCACACTGTGATGGGTGACACTGCAGGAGGTTAGGATGCTGAGCTTGTGTAGAGTACACAAATTTCTGAAAATCCTGTGTTTGATCTGATATGACTCAGGATGTTCTACATATGCATATGCTGTTCACACATATGTTAACAACCTTTCCTCAAGCTGAAGATGCCACAACTGTAATAATAGAACCACTCACATATCCACCAGCACTCCCTCACAATAGTCTGATATCATCCAGACTTTTCTCTGGCAACATCTATGGGCAGCAGGAGAAATGTAGAGCTTACTGCAGCAATCCTCACTTCTGTGAACTGGTGTATGTAGTGTAGAGCCATCCAGACTCTGATTGGCTGCCTTTACGTACAGCTCTAAACTGTTAGGGTAAACCAAATGAATGGGGAGTCTAATTTTAACATAACATTTCTTTTTCTTATTTCCCCTCCCCTATTTGGTAGTTCCCTGGTTTCTAGTGGTGTTTTTGCTATGACCATTATTGCAAACTGCTGCTTAGAACAGAGAGAACCCCCAGATGTAAGCAGGAGATTAAAGGATAGCTGTAGAGATAAAGAAGAAGCAGTAGAGTGTTACACCGTGTTAGCCATCAGTAAAAACTCCTTGCTGTAGAGATAAGAGACAGGGCTGTGCATGTCCTGTAGTTCAGATTCTGTGATGCTGTGTTATTCTACAGCTGAAAAGCTCCTTTCCCCTATTTGCTTTTCCTCTGGCATACTGGGGTGTTGTAGCCATGCAGCTATTTAGTGTATTTTCAGCACCAGAGCTTATGCAGTACTTGCTGTATTCTCTTGCTGAACCCTGAAGCTACATACATTTTTTATGGCTAAAAAAGTATTTTTATTACAAAAAATACAACAATTTAGAAAGTTAACTTTTCTTTTTATGTTTTTTTTTTGCGACACATTCTTTGAGTGAACATTTAAGTCCAGACAATGTCCCCAGTATTTCTGCCCATTCCTCCCAGTCTGGTGCAAGAAATTGACACTTTCTTCTATAAATGTGGCGCCACATCCATATGGCCAAAGCAGGTTATTTGGGCGCTGGTGGCGCTGTGGTAGATTGGCTGGAGCATAGATCGCAATGTTAATTGTGGCTATAGTTGTTTCAAAAGGGCCGATTCTGAAAAATATTCAGACTAGGTGGCCAGCGCCTGACAAATAGCAAAGGAGATTGTGAATTTAGCAGCGAAGGTGGCGTGGAAATTGTGGAGTGGGTTGTTTGGTGTTAGGAGGGTTAGCGTGAGAATAGGTTAGGTGATAAATATTAGCAAAGTTAGCCGTACAGAGATTAGTTAGGGTTAAGCATTGGTAAAGGGAGGGCTTGTATGAGAACAGGGTTAGGTTAGGTGTTAGTAAACTATTGGTAAAATTCAAAAATTGGCTACTGACAATAATGGAATACATAATTTTCCAGTGATTATTTAGTGATAACAACCATCATTATTATTTTTATGGAATAGGATGCATCTGTAGATAAAGATCATATTGTGCAGTGGCATAGAATAATATAAAAGTAATTATTTTAATAATATAAATTGATGAGTGCAGGTAATTCCAAAACCTCAGGCTGCAGTTAGCTTAATCACCACAAGATGGCGATCTCATCTCTTCCAGAAAGAACGCACAGACAAGACGTAAATAAGCCAAAGATAGGAAGTGACCTAACACGGACTAAAAGTGATGCAGCAGGAAGAGAAGTCGCAGGAAGTGGAGAGTAGACATTGTTGGAGAAGGTAATTGTGTGATTTTTGTTAATTATTGAGCAGAGTAGAGGTCGGAATGGACATGTTTTGTTACAGAGGAGGTCAGGGGACTAGTTCCCTACTGGCCCCCTACATATGTCATAAACTATGGTTGTTCTCACCCCTGCCTAGTAATAAAGTTCAGTCATAGAGCCAAGACAATATATCCATCCAGAATTGCCATGACGTCCCCTGTATCCCCTAGGATTGCCATTATCCTCCAGTATGTAGTGTCCTCCCACCTTAGTAATGCCCTTCTTTCTCTGTATAGCCATGTCCTCTTGTGTCCCCCATCATTGCAGTTATCCTCCAATATGTAATGTCCTCCCACCTCAGTAATTCCATTTATTACCTTGTATACCCATGTCAGCTCCGTGTCCCCCCGCATTGCTATTATCCTCCAGTAAGTACTGTCCCCATCCCATTAATATTCTGCATAGAGGGAGATATGATGGACAATATCCTTAGAGGTGTGCCACAACACCCAAATAAACTTTATACAGATACAAGGATATGTATAAAAGAGATTGAAGAAACTCAAAAAGGTTTATATGCAAAAATACAAAAAGTCTTTATTGAAGACAAGAGTCATGCAACGTATTCATAAAGGTTATCCTTCGAGAAACATATTCCATAGCCGAGGATGGCGAACATACAGCAGTGATTAACATGAAGATTAGTGCAATTGTAAGTATTGAGGCCGCAATGTCTACTTGTTTCGGGATAACCTTTCATCAGGCATCCATATATAAATTCAAATCTGGATAATACTGCATGATCTTAAGCAACATCTGGACAACATGAAGCCAGGTAAGACCACTAGTCCTATTTCCACACACAGAGAGGGCTGGAGGGGAGTGGTCAACTGAGAGTGGACCACTTTATATGTGGAGGCCTGATTAAGGGTCTATCCTGTAACAAGTTGATATTGTCGCCTCAATACTTAAAATTGCACTAATCTTGATGTTAATCACTGCTGTATGGTCCCCATCCCATTAATGCCATTTCTTTGCCAATATAGCCATGTTCCTTCTGTGTCCCCTCAGCATTGTAAATATTCTCCAGTATGTACTGTCCGCCCACCCCAATCATCCCATTTCTTTGCCAATATAGCCTTGTTCCCTCTGTTTCCCCTCACCATTGTAAATATTCTCCAGTATGTACTGTCCACCCACCCCAATAATCCCATTTCCTTGCCAGTATAGCCATGTTACCTCTGTGTCCCCCAGCATTGCCATTATCCTCTAGCCTGCTGTTCCCATTAGCCCAAGTCTCTGTCTCTTCCTTCCTCATATCCTCATCCATCTACCTCTACCAGCACTGCTGTAACATCACAGGAATGCTAACAGTGGTAGGTGAATGTCAGGAGAGAAGGCCAGCTGGAGAGGACAGGACTGCAAAAGGCTGTGAGTATAGTGCACTGGTGCCTATAAACTTATTATGCTTTTCTATTATACTATGGCCCTACCACCCACAAGGGACATCAGTGGGGATTGTTGGTGGAAGGGGTCGGGTCTGTATCAGTAGTTTCACCAAAGTCAACATTGAATATCCTTCCCCTTTTATCAAAAGACAGGAGTGTCTCTTATGGATCACATGACCACATCATTAAGAATGCAGAAGCATCAGAGTCACATGACCACATCATTTAGGATGGAGAAGAACCAGAGTTACATGACCGAGAGGCTATTCAACCTCACCCTCAAAATAATCTGCCTGCTGACCGGAGAGGTGAGGAGGATTTTGGCTGATCACATAACGTTACTATCATATCTATTATAACATACTTGGCTGAAGAGGTGAGGAGGATTCTTGGACAGTCATGTGACATTATTGTTGGTTTTTCAATACAGAATTATCCTCCAGTAAAGTCTGGTGAATGTGTAACCATCAGGTTGTCCCCACCTCACTCCCTGAGATCTCATAGACAAAACCAGCAGAAGATTCTGGAAATCACCAAGAAGATGATGGAGTTGCTGACAGGAGAGGTGAGTGTTGCTGGGAAGTTTGGGACATTATCCAGTAACGGTAAGGGATGTGCCTGGGTGGTGACTGTATCTTTGTGTGTGTCCGGTTACTATGCGGTATTCAACAAGGAAAACAGCTGACACATCCAAAGTTAATCTTTATTGTATTCAGAGGAGGCAGACTCCCACTTCCTTTGCAGGAACTTTTGCACAGCAGCAGACAGATCTTTGCCTCTGAGCAAACATTGCCTTGATAAAGGGGTCCTACGTGGCTCTGAAACATTGGCCATATTTCTTACATGGAACCAATAAAGATTAACTTTGGATGTGCCAGCTGTTTTCCTTGTTGAATACTACATAGAGGGTGTCATCCCTCTTTTCAGCGGTTGCACTCCCCTTAAAGACTATGGGCTTTATTCACTAAGACAAATTGCATGCCTTATCCGCAGGGCTCAGGGCAGCACAAGTGGAGTGCCAATTAGCAGGCACGAACTTATGCCTGCTAATTGGCACTCCACTTGTGCTGCCCTGAGCCCCTGCGGGTTCGTAGCACTCACTATGCTACTATGATAAGGCATGTTAACTTTGATAAGGCATGCTATCTCTGATAAGGCGTGTTAACTCGGATAAGGCATGCTATTTGTCTTAATGAATCAAGCCCTATAGGTTTGATCCTTTAGTGAGTGCAAGACAATACTACAAATGTGAGGTTACTATAAGGTGTCACAATGTTATTGTCTAATTCTTCATGCAGGAGTGGCAGTTTTTAGAAGGACACAAGAAGCTCTACAAGGACACCATGATGGATAATCAGCTGCCCCTCACATCACCAAGTAAGAGTAGACTTTGATTTCTTGTAAAGGAGAGAACAGTATGATGGGTCCACCTAGATCCCCCCATTATCTGATAAACACATAGAGACAATGACCCATAAGTATTTAACTTTTTCTCCTGAGTTGCTCCTATGAGATAATTTTTTGTCTTTTCTTTAAAATAACTTTTTGGAACTTTGCAATTGAAAAAGTACCATAAAGTAGGTGAAAAAGTATCATCAAAATTATTTTGAGTGTTTTCTTGCTTGCTTGGAGACGAAAGGGCATTTTATTGACAAGATGTGAAAAGATTACCTATGTGAAAAATTCAGGAGAAAAAGTTAATTACATTAGGGATAATGTTTTCAGTCAATATGTGTGTTTCCTACAGACGTATGCAGTAACAGAAACCCACCAGAGAGATGTACAGGTCGTCCTTATTTGTGGGATCGTAGAAAGGAAGATCACACCATCCCCAACCATTATCAGGTAGGTGGAACTGAGGGTGATCAGAGACCCCAAACTGTGATATTATTTCATTCTGTGTATGCTGTTATCTGTGTTCACATTTAAAATTAGCTCTCGTTTTTGTGCATGTAGGGTGGAGAACCGATACATGTAAACATTCCGGTTAAAGAGGAAGAAGAAGAGACGTATGTGGCAAGTTATCAGCAGTCTACGGAGGAGGGTGACATGATGGGGATGAATAAAGAAGAAAAGACATATGTGATTGATGATCAGTATTCTACGGAGGAGGGTGACATGATGAGGACGAATAAAGAGGAAGAAGAGAAGACGTATGTGAGGGATGATCAGCAGTCTGTGGAGGAGGGTGACATGATGGGGACAATTAAAGAGGAAGAAGAAGAGACGTATGTTGCAAGTTATCAGCAGTCTACCGAGGAGGGTGACATGATGGGGATGAATAAAGAAGAAAAGACATATGTGATTGATGATCAGTATTCTACGGAGGAGGGTGACATGATGGGGACGAATAAAGAGGAAGAAGAGAAGACGTATGTGAGAGATGATCAGCAATCTGTGGAGGAGGGTGACATGATGGGGACAATTAAAGAGGAAGAAGAAGAGGAGACGTATGTAAGGGATGATCAGCACTCGATGGAGGAGGGTGATATGATGGCAACAATTAAAGAGGAAGAAGAAGAGGCGTATGTGAGGAGTGATCAGCAGTCTGTGGAGGAGGGAGACATTACAGGGATGAGCACTGGTGAGTGATAAATAGTAGATAGACAAAAGATGTATTAGCTGATGTATGTCCATGCTGGGCACAGTATAGATCACATGAAGCCAATAAGTGGGGAGGCGGCTGTAAGAATGCAAGTGATGTTTTGGGGGAAGGCAGACTGAAGTAAAAAGACCCTCTACTAAATAAATACGCTAGGTGCCATTATCCTTTTTTTAAAGAGAAGGTATTTGCAAGTTTTCAAATTCACTCAAGCAAGAAGTTACTCCCATACTGCACTAATTTCAGGCAGGGAGGGAATAGTCAAATGACATATCTGGCAAAGGTGGTAATTACTATAGCCTAAAGTGAGGGAACTGATGTCATTTGGGGAAACTTTGTCTAATCAAAGTGTGTCGCATATCAACAGCAAAAACAAATGTGAGCAGTAATATGGATGTCATAAGTATACCGTCTACATAGTTACTATAATAAGGTATTATTTCAGGACTGTTGGTAAACATACAAATCATTCCTTCTCTGAAAATCCAGGAATACATTCAGGAACTCTGAGTTATAAAACAGCAGCTTATTCATGTTCTAGAATTACATAGAACAACTGGGAGGAATTTCTTGTCCTTTGGCTTTGTTGCTGCAATAACCAGCAATGTGTACATATTGCTGCAGAAATCAGTAGAGTTGGTCAATGAATTGCTATTTTTATTAAGTTGAATCAAATTTAGTTTAAACTTGTATACAACTTGAACCAATGAATGCAGTTGAAACTGATTTTGATTGGTCCAGTTCCAAACTAGAGAAACATTAGACGCTCATGTCTCGTTTTAGTAACAGTCTCAGTTTAGTAAAAATTATTGTCTTATTGGTCACAGTAGGAGGTGACTTAATTTTACCGGCCTGTAATAAGCTGATATACTATACATTTTTATATGCAGATTGGTCACAGTAGGGGTGACGTAGTGTTACCGGCCTGCAATAAGCTGATTTTGGTTACTGTACATTATTGTACTTATATTGGTCACAGTAAGGGGTGAATTAATGTTATCGGACCGTAATTTATTTTAGTATTTATTTAGGTCCAACATCTTCCGCAGTGCTGTACAGAGTATATTGTCTTGTCACTAACTGTCCCTCAGAGGAGCTCACAATCTAATCCCTACCATAGTCATATGTCTATGTATGTATCCTATAGTGCATGTATCAAAGTCTAGGGACAATTTAGGGGAAAGCCAATTAACTTATCTGTATGTTTTTGGGAAATGGGAGGAAACCTGAGTGCCCGAAGGAAACAAGGGTGCACGGAGGAAACCCATGCAGACATGGGGAGAACATACAAACTCCTTGCAGAGATTGGCCTGGCTGGGATTCAAACCAGGGACCCAGCACTGCGAGGCGACAACAACCGCCACTGAAAAAAATCAGCATCTGTATGACAGCCCCCCACACCTCTTGGCTGCTCGGCCAGCAACCCACTGTGGAGGAACAAGTGACAGCTGAGAGCATTGTTCTCCCCACTTAATTGGATCTTGCATGAACTCACTCCCACACCTGCTACTTTTTCCCTCCGCCCCCCTTCCACATAACTATTCTATGTGCCTTTGTTTCCCCCTGCCAGGCTCAGTTTTCCTGCAATAAGCCCTAGACTAGGACCCGACCACTAGTGGTTGGTGACCTTTGAACCGGATATTCTTCTCCTTTGCTTGGGCACTCTCTCTTTGATGCCGCTCTGGCTGTGCTCCCAGCATCACATACACTGTAATCACATGCACGCCGCGATCTCGAAGATGCGGGGAGCACGGCCAGATAAGCATGAAAGAGCAATCTGCGCATGCACAGGAGGAGAACATATATAAACTGATTCTGGTGAGGGAAACAGAGGCAGCAAACCTGGTGTTACTTAACCTTCCTGGTGGTAACCCCAAGTCGTGCTCAGAGTGGGAAAAAAAAGCATCCAGGCCCAGGAGCGGTAATCCCAAGCCTGACTCGGGGAAGCCGCCAAGAGATATAGGGAAGCAGCGGCAGCATGGTGGCGTTTTCAACTCAGCCGACTGGCTGTGATAATGTAAAGTCTATTGTGTGCTCAACATTGTAAATATTATATTTGCTAGACCATGATGACACCAATTCCAGCAGTACCTAAAAGTCTGTTGTCAAAGGAGTAAAGCATTGCATCTCTTCTCTCATTAATACAATTTACTGCTTTATAATGTTTGAATTTCTAACAGACCAATTATTTAGCTATAGGGATGTTCAATGAGCTGCAGATTACGCTATAAAAACTTTGCATCAACCTTGCAATTATCAGTAGCTCACTCACCATCCCTAATGATAATTGTTTCTCCCCTTCAGAATTCTCTAACAGGAAGTGATGATGTTTCTTTATTTGCAGAGCGGAGTCCTGGCATCAGGAACCTCTCAGAGACTCGTCTCTCTGTATCCACTGATTGTACGACGGATGATGATGATGATGATGATGTAATTGGACAAGAGTCTCCTGTCGATATTCTGGTTACCCCAAATAGTCTCCCGGACAACACTCACCTGCCTAACTCCGAGGGGCTTCATATCCAACACAGTTCTCTCCCTGCTAGAGGTTCTCATTCTTGTTCCACATGTGGGAAATGTTTTGTATGGAAATCGGCTCTTGTCAGACATGAGAGGTCTCATACTGGTGAGAAAAGCTATTCATGTGCTGAGTGTGGGAAATGTTTTGTTCAGAAATCAAATCTTTTTAGACATGAGAGATCTCACACTGGTGCGAACTTCTATTCATGTGCTGAGTGTGGAAAATGTTTTGTTCAGAAATCAAATCTTGTTAGACATGAGAGATCTCACACTGGCGAGAAGCCCTATTCATGTGCCGAGTGTGGGAAATGTTTTGTACAGAAATCGGAGCTTGACAGACATGGGGTATCTCACACTGGTGAGAGACCCTATTCCTGTGCCGAGTGTGGGAAATGTTTTGGGCGGAAAGCTGACCTTGTAAGACATGTGCGATCTCACCTGGGAGACAAACACTATTCATGTGCTGAGTGTGGGAAACGTTTTATACGGAAATCAGAGCTTGTCACACATGTGAGATGTCACACTGATGAAAAGTCCCATTCCTGTGCTAAGTGTGGGAAATGTTTTATACAGAAATCAAAACTTGTGTCACATGAGAGATTACACACTGGTGAAAAGCCCTATTCATGTGCTAGGTGTGGGAAAAGTTTTGTAGAGAAATCAAATCTTGTCAGACATGAGAGAACTCACGCTGGTGAAAAGCCATACTCGTGCAATGAGTGTGGTAAATATTTTGTACGAAGATCACATCTTGTCAGACATGAGAGATCTCACAATGGCAAGAAGCCTTATTCATATGCAGAGCGGCGGAAATAGGGATGAGTGAGAAAGCTTCTGATAGTTGTGGTGCCTTTGCAAATCGCAGACGCATCCCATCTCATGCGCAGATTACACAGCAGCAGCACTGGCTAAAATGAATCCTGTGAGCTGGCACACATATTTCAACCAATGTCACAAGCAGCAGAGCTGACAATTAAACTTTCTCTGTTATGCCAGGCCAGACTGCAGAGGTAATTAGATTAGTCTTATCAGGACCTTCCTGGAAGCACAGCAGCCTGCTGACAAAACCCATAAATTATCGTTGGCATAACTCTTAAGGCACGTACACATGTCATATTTTCACAATTGACGGGTCCGTCAGAGGTAATATGAAGAGGAGGTGCACAGGACCAACCACAGCAGGCTTCCCTGGAGTGCTCCAAGCCCAAAAACAGTTCCGCCAGACCAGTTATTTGAAGAGATGAGAGCAGCTGGGCACATCCAGTAAAAAACACGCCTTTATTAGAACAGATTAAAATCAATTTCAAAGTAACGGCGTCAGTCTACCAGGAAAAAGAGGGACAAACATGTGAAGGTGTCAACAGCTGTTTCGCACTCAACTGTAGAGTGCTTCTTTAGGACGTCCTGAGGAAGCACTCTACAGTTGAGTGCGAAACAGCTGTTGACACCTTCACATGTTTGTCCCTCTTTTTCCTGGTAGACTGACGCTGTTACTTTGAAATTGATTTTAATCTGTTCTAATAAAGGCGTGTTTTTTACTGGATGTGCCCAGCTGCTCTCATCTCTTCAAATGACAGGTCCGTCAGACCCTCCCGCTGGGCGGACGTTCTGCCGACAGTAAGACATACGGACAGTCTGTCGGCAGACTGATAAGACTGTTTTTGACAGATCCGGCTGAGTGCGTACAAAGGCGTATATGCGCCTTTATAAGGGCTGGTGCACACCTAGAGTGCTTCTGAGCACTTTTAAAAATGCTAGCGCTTTCAAAAGTGCTTGGCTATTGTATTTGAATGGGTTGGATCACAACAGAGTGATGTGATTTCCCCCCCCCCATCCCCCCCCCCAAATGCAAACGCAAGTCCTGCAGCATTTCTGCTGATTTCTGAGGCGAATCAGCCTCAGTGTAAAGTATAGAAAAGTGGAAAATCGCTTTGAAAAGCACTAGAGCAGAACGATTTTCCAAGCATTTTTGTTACAAAACCAGTACATTAGCAGCTGTACTGTACATAAAAAAATGCTTCTCAAAAACGCTCCAAAAATCGCTAGATATAAATAGAAAATCGCTGGGCACATGCCTAGAATCACCTTGAAAAGCACTTTAAAAAGTGCTGAGCATTTGCAATTACACTAGCGCTTTTAGGTGAGCACTGACTCTTAAGTGCTAAACTCCTTGCCAGAAAGTTCAAAGAAATTCTCTGATTCTATCTGTGCTTTTCAACACCTATCTGCTTGCATTCCATATATTTATAGATTTTTTAGGATGATACAAACTTGCGGATTTATTAAATTAATTTAAAATGAATCAACTGTTTAATAATCGTGTTGCATATCTGTGGATTTGTAGCGCTGTACTGGATGTAAACATGCAATCCATTTCTTGATATGACCTAGGGGCACTGAGAGACTGGCAAAGCAGGAATCCTGTCAAAATCTCTCTCCATTAAAGCGAATCAGAGATGAAAACCTAACTATAACAAGTAACTTGTCTATATAGCTTATCTAAAGTTTAGCTAGTTTACACAGCATATCTAGCTGCAAACCGCTTTAAAAGTTTATGATTATTTATTCCTGTGATACAATGAGGGCAGCCATGTTCTGTTTGTCACATTGTCACAGGCTGAGGGCTGGAGATGCTATCAGTTTGCTTGTGTGTAAATTCAGTCCTCCCTCCTCCCCTCTGCCTCTGAAATCTCTGGCTAATAACCTCCTCCTCCTGCCCAGACTGAGCTCCCATAAGCCCTTGCTACAGTACCAAGGCACAAAAGGAGCTGTGGGCGAGGCTTGTTTCGTTTATAGGGAATTAAAGTATTAAAACAAAACAAAAAAAGTATTTCGCTTGAGGAATGCCCTATAAACTATATGAAAGGAACACGATTATGCAATGAGTAAAAGTTTATCTCGGATCCACTTTAAGGGGGAACTGCCCCCTGTTCCAATTACATAATCTATGAAAATATGCAAATTATGGATTTGGGTTGAGAGGGAGTTCGCCTTGCATGCCTGCATGGAAAGATAAGTGTTGAAAAGCACAGATAGCATCAGAGAATTTCTTTGAAATTTCTGGCAAGTGGTTTACTTCAGGATAGGTGTGAATATCATGGAGATTTGGGGACAGGGTGGCTGGTGCAGGGCTACTATTATGAGTTTTGCCAAAGATCATTTATGGGTTTTGTCATCAGAGTGCTGTGCTTCCAGGAAGGTCCTAAAAGGACTAAGTTAATTACCTCTGCAGTTTGGTCTGGCATAGCAGAGAAACTTTAATTGACAACTCTGGCTGCTTGTGACACTGTGATTGAAATATGTGTTCCAGCTCACAAGATTCATTTTCGCCAGTTCTTGGTGCTGTGTAATCTGCGCACGAGACGGGACATGTTTGTGACTTGTGAAGACGTCACAATAGTCTCGCAAAAATCCTCAAACTTTGGGTGGTACCACAAATTTTTTATTGATCCAATTTTTTCGAATTCCATTAGAGTCAATGGGCCAAACATAAACAAAAAAATAGCAAAGGCCCTACACTTTTTAAAACCACCAAATTTGCTAAGTATGTGTAGAATGCATACATTTGAAATCGGCGCCGGTAGACATGGGCGCAGGATACAGCCGGTATATGGCTGATCCTGCTTCTGCACAAGTCCGGGCCGTGTTAATTACTATTCCCCCTCCAGGCCGCCATGGATAGTGGGGGAATGATATAATTTGGCTCTCAGCGATTGCTGGAGGCTGAATTATTGTGTTTTTGAGCAACCTCGGCTCCGTCTTCTGACGGCGCCGACGTTACTTACTGAGCGCCGCTATAGCTGTAATTCCTATAACAGTCTATGGTGGCGCCGGCTGCGCCCAAATCTACCTGCGCCGAAAAGCACTGCTCCGGTGTAGAATAACCAGGCCAACCAGGGAAAAATAAAGCAAATTCCAAAAGATCTTGCGCTTTTCCAGAAAATGGCAGCTAAAGTGGGAGCAGGCAAATGGGAATTTTGCATGATGGACCACTAAGGGCTCTTTCAGATTACATGACGCTTCCAGGAGCCGATTTCCTGCAAGCGTTATGATCTGCGGCGTGGAAATCGAGATGTTGCTGATTAGCGGCGGTAGTTCTAATACACCAGATGAGATAACACCAGCAGTGGACGACTAAACGTTCCCGGCTGCGTCGTACCGCAATGCACTAAAATGCAGCGTTAGATGTGAAAGGTAAAATGAAAGTCTATGGACTTTCATTTTTCCTTGGTTAACACAAAGTTCTGATTTTGCATCAAAACGCCAGAAATCATCTCTGGTGTGAAAGAGCCCTAAGAGATGGAGGCGGCACTAGAGATTGAGAAAGTATGGCTCTATGGCCTTGATTCTTTAAGCCTCGCTGATAAAGCAGCGCAGCTTTATGTGAGGAAGCTTAAAATAAAGTTTGGCCGCTATACACGCCTTACATAGCAGCGCTTGTTGCTATGTAAGGAGCGTGCCTTCCTTAGTAACGCGAGTTACTTACATAGCAACGCGTTTAACTTTAAATGCGGGTGGTCTTGTGAAGTATCGCGACTGCCACTACTATGTTAATTAACATATTAACATAGAAGCGTCTGCTAGTGAAATATTGCGGTTTCGATACTTCACAGGACCACCTGCATTAAAAGTTACACGCTTTGCTATGTAAGCAACTCACCTAACTAAGGAAGGCACGCTCCTTACATAGCAGCGAATGCTTCTATGTAAGGCGTGCACAGCGGCCGCTCCTTCATTTTAGCGAGCTCTCCCTCACAAGCTGTGTTAATTTAACAGTGTAACTCAAAAGCAGTGGGGCCAAGTTTGCTCTCAAAGCTACAGGGAATTAGATGACATTCTACCCCCCCCCCCCCCCCCAAGATAAATCTGCAGAAACTGCGTGATGCTATTGTGCCGATATCGAACAAAGTCTCTAAGCAATGCCATGGAGAAAAATATAGTTCTGCAGGCAAAAAGGGGTCAAACACTGTACTAGCCATATGTCCCTAAGCCAGCAAAATATATCAATTTTCCTTTGTTTCTTTTGGTTCCTGTATTAGCATACCATTTAGTAATCATAAACCCCCAAAAGTGTCAAATTCTGCAACAATACCCATTAAATAATAAATGTAAATAACAAACGTTATTTCCGACACATGCAAATATTACGTCCGACAGTGCAGTGTAGCAAACATAACCTCCGACACATGAAACATGGCAAATGTTACCTCCGACTGAATCAGCCAATCATTTGGGCATCGCCATTGGCTGTGATGAGAATTATGTCTTATTGCAGCACTAAATGACTAATTTGGGAACCAGCGATAGCTGGAGCTCAAGTTAGAAAAAGAAAGTTGCAACAACTCAGAAGGGGAATAGTATTAACACCACCCAATAGTATTAACACCACCCAAGACTTTATCTGCAGCAGGGTGAGCCATCTTTCAACTTCACCCTCTAACACATATGAAATCCAAAATATTACTCCACATATGAAATGCAGCAAAATATTACCTCAGATATAAATGCACATTCCTCCCACTGGGGGCTGGTGGGGTGTGTGACTGGTAGGGTCAAACGCTGGGTGTTGATTGGGTGGGCAAGAGGGGGGTAAAAATGCTGGGTACTGGTAGGGTGGGTAAGATGGGTAAAAGGAAGGGAAAAACACTGGGTGCTGCTGAGGTGAGTAAGAGGGAGGGAGAGGCAGCTGGTGGGGTGGGTAAGAGGGAAGGAGAAGTACTGGGTGCTGATGGGGTGGCTAAGAGGGAAGGAGAAATGCTGGTGGGGTGGGTAAGATGGAGGGAGAAACACTGGGTGCTGATGGGGTGGGTAAGAGGGCAGTAGAAACGCTGAGTGCTGGTGAGATGGCTAAGATGGAGGGAAAAATGCTGGTGTGGCGGGTAAGAGGGAGGGAGTAACGCTTAGTGCTGGTGGGGTGTGTAAGAGAGAGGGACTAACCCTGAGTGCTGGTGGGGTGTTTAAGAGGGAGAGAGAAATGCTGAGTGCTGATGGGGTGGGTAAGAGGGAGAGAGAAACGCTGAGTGCTGGTGGGGTGGGTAAGAGGGAGAGAGAAACACTGAGTGCTTGTGGGGTGTGTAAGAGGGAGGGAGTAACGATGGGTGCTGGTGGGGTGTGTAAGAGGGAGAGAGAAACGCTAAGTGCTGGTGGGGTGTGTAAGAGGGAGAGAGAAACGCTGAGTGCTGGTGGGGTGGGTAAGAGGGAGGGAGTAATGCTGGGTGCTCATGGGGTGGGTAAGAGGGAGAGAGAAACGCTGAGTGCTGGTGGGGTGGATAAGAGGGAGAGAGAAACGTTGAGTGCTGGTGGGGTGGGTAAGAGGTACGGAGTAATGCTGAGTGTTGGTGGGGTGTGTAAGAGGGAGAGAGAAATGCTGAGTGCTGGTGGGTAAGAGGGAGGGAGTAAGGATGGGTGCTGGTGGGGTGTGTAAGAGGGAGAGAGAAATGCTAAGTGCTGGTGGGGTGTGTAAGAGGGAGAGAGAAACACTGAGTGCTGGTGGGGTGTGTAAGAGGGAGAGAGAAACACTGAGTGCTGGTGGTGTGGGTAAGAGGGAGAGAGAAATGCTGAGTGCTGGTGGGGTGGGTAAGAGGGAGGGAGTAATGCTGAGTGCTGGTGGGGTGTGTAAGAGGGAGAGAGAAACGCTGAGTGCTGGTGGGGTGAGTAAAAGAGAGTGAGAAATAATGGGTGCAGGTGGGGTGGGTGGGAGAAACGGGTGACAGAAATGCTGGGTGCTAGGTGGGGGGAACAATGGATATGTGGTGGGAGGAGGTAAGAGGAAGTGAGGCACTGACTTTGCTCACAGTGGCTCCCCAGGGACAGCCACAGTGCAGTGGGCATTGTTCTCTCTCCCCCTGCCCCACAGGTAGCTATAATTGCTGAAGGCACGTGAGGGCCGGAGGCGGGTCTGGCCAGTTAAGCGCACGCTGCCTGCAGCCTGGGTGAGTGACAGACAGGCACCTGAGATGTGACATCGCTTTTTACAGCAGGGTTATTAAAGGGAAATAGCACAAAGGGCCTAAACCTTGTCTACAGACAGGAGCTCCTTGTTTCTCAACACTCATCACCAGGGCTGTGGAGTCGGTCCAAAAATCTACCGACTCCGACTCCTCAGTTTAGGATTCCACCGACTCCTCTAATTTGCATATTACAATTTTGTTGATTAACAATATGTAACGTGAAATTCGTCTCTTAACTGCCAACGCTTAGGAATTTTACAAGACAACTGAAGTGAGAAGGATATGTAGACTACTATATTTATTCCCTTTAGACTAAAACTAGTCCTTGGTAAGAGTACTTGTAAAAGGTACAGACCGGAACAAAGAACATCTATCAGGCCCTAGGCAATGTAACTGTGGGTACATGTAAGAATGATGTGCAGGTACTCTGCAGGGGAATGAGGAGATTCTTCCTCTATTACACATTCTTCATGCACAATCCGAACAAGGTTTATGGGTGATAGATAACACCTCTGTGTTCAATGTGCACAACATTCTCAGTGGATTCCCTGCAGCTCTGTGGGGAGTGCATATGTAGAGTATAGTACTACTGTGTAACAAAGTAAACCTGAGACAGATGAAATTAAAGTTTTATACATACCTGGGGCTTCCTCCAGCCCCCTTCAGGCTAATCAGTCCCTCTCTGTCCTCCTCCGCCACCTGGATCTTCTGCTATGAGTCCAGGTACTTGAGCCAGTCTGGTGTAGTGCGCATGCACACACTCCGCTGCCGGGAGCGTACTACACCTGCGCAGCACTATTGTGCAGGTGCAGAATGCTCCTGGCTGTGGAAGCGGCACATAGCCAGACTGCTCTGACTGGCTGAATTACCTGGACTCATAGCAGAAGATCCAGGTGGTGGAGGAGGACAGCGAGGGACTGAATGGCCTGAAGGGGGCTGGAGGAAGCCCCAGGTATGTATAAAGCTTTTCTTTTAATTCGCCTCAGGTACCCTTTAATTCATAGTCACCAAACCAAATTTTAACAACATATCAAATTATTTGATTTCATGAGCAAAGAGAGTGCATACATTTGCATAAACCAGCATCAATGCAGAATTATTTCCATCTCATTGACCATCTCTCTTAGTGACACGGCTACACATCAGGCTTTATACTTACAGCATAGATGTTATTTAGTATATATAAGAGATTCCTGTGTACACATCATATATACTGTACAGTCACAATCAGATATGTACTGTATATCTGACTTTAAAAATACGGGGACTGCTTTATTGAAGCAGCACAAGTAACTAATTTTGATTGGTTTATTTCATTTTTGTGGACTGAACACAGCTATTACTGTATATATATACTGTATATATACATTATTTTTAATGACTATTATCTGAGAAATAGAACATTTTATCATATTTTCTATTTTAATTACAGTTACAAATTCATTAGGAGTCGGAGTCGGTGCATTTTTTCCCGACTCCGACTCCAGGCACCCAAAATTGCTCCGACTCCACAGCCCTGCTCATCACAGAAGAGAACCTCTACCAGATGTGGTTTTAAGAAAGGGTCAGTGAATTTTATCTCTACCTATCACCAACAATACAATAAAGTAATGAAGAGATGCACTCCCATCCTATGTGCAGGTGACAAATTGCATAGATTTTTGCTAACTGGGTGTAATTTTGCCTATAGATGTGCACCCTCACTGGCCACTTTATTATCCCCCACCATCTTTTGTACGTCTACAAATGTTTTACAGATTACCCAGCAAGCTCAGGGTGAACCAAAATTCATAGGAGTGTGTAAGGGGCTTTAAAGGACCAAGAAGCCCTCTTAATAAAATGCTATGCAAAACAGAAATGTTCAACGATTTGCATATTCAGCAGTCATGTATTCTGGGAGATATCATATGATCACTCCAACCTGAATAATCACAAATACCTTGTGTTTTAAGAAGGCAAATTTCTGTTCTACTAATGTTTTATGTTTTAAGGGCTCTGACACAGGAGACCTGGGTTCGAATCACGGCTCTTCCTGTTCAGTAAGCCAGCACCTATCAGTAAGGAGACCTTGGGCAAGACTCCCTAATACTGCTACTGCCTATACAGTGTGCCCTAGTGGCTGCAGCTCTGGCGCTTTGAGTCCACCAGGAGAAAAACGCAATATAAATGTTCTGTGTCTTGTCTTATGTCCCATTTGGCTCTCTGCAGTGGGCTCCTTTAAGTAAAGTTACTACACTTGCAACTACTGCTCATGTCACCATCCTGTGAGCCAGGTAGTTTCTACCGTCAATGGTAAGTCCTACCATCTTTAGCAATGTATCACTTTCAGGATACAATATGCTGGCTGCACCATCCAGGCTTATCTGATCACTACAGGGGGGCTTCTTGGACTACCAAGAACATTTTGTGTGGTGTGCACGGTGGTGACATGAGTGGTTTTGCATTCCAAGGAATTATTTACCCTATATTACTTTTGTGTGAGGCATTCTGAACAATGCAGTTAGAGATCCGTGTTTAAGATGGCCTGAATGCTAGGTGGGAACCTAAATCTGATTTTCTGATATCCTTTGACTCTCAATTATGATTTTTTTGTTTTTTTTATATTTTAAATAGTAATTTTATTAATGTGGTACTCTTGTATTGTATATTTCTCTAAAGGGAGACTTTAGTCAATCTAAAAAACGTATTTTAACTTAACTGTGGCTTCTTGCAGCCCTCTGGAGTCCTCCTGTGCCCACAATGCTGGTCCAAGTCCCTCCGGCCAGCAGTGGTAACCCCACAAGCGGGTCGGTCAGCAGCTACTTCTCATGTGCGGCACCGAGCCACGTGCATCATGATCACAGCAATTTTTGGCATACTGTGCATGCGCAGAATGTTCCAGGTTACGGGAGCGAGATGAGGAGGCACATGGCTCCTCAGCTTAGTGGAGGACACTTCTGCTGGCGTAGGGACTGGGACTGGCATTTGGGCACAGGAGGACTCCAGGGGGCTGTAAGTAGCCCGAGGTAAGTTAAACTGATTTTTTTAGGTTGACTTTAGATTTTGATTGACACACCACTGAGGACGACCTGTCCAAAGCATGTTAGCCTTTTTACTGTAGTTTTGCATGAATAAAGTTTTAGATGTTACCTCCCAAAGTGTGTGGACTCTACTTCCATGTTGAAACACTGGATACTGGACACAAAAGAAACTTGATGGCTCTCTGTGCCAACTATAGGCAGATTCCAAGCCTGTTGACCCAAAATTGAATGGCGTCACTCCTATCAGAACAAGCAGACTCCTCCTCACACCACCACCACTGGCCAGAAAATAGCCAATGTAATCGTGCTTCATACAGTACATTCTCTCTGGTTATGCCCCTGCACCTCACTAGTTTGAGATGGTTGTATTGGGTTTAACCTGGCACCCAGAAAATCACCCCTGCCATAGCCTAATGTGTTGAATGTGTGCGAGCTGCTGCTGCTATGGTTGGGGTACGGTAAGATGTTTTAAGCCCCATCTACACCATACAATTTTTTGTGCAATATGATCCGATTTAAATCCGACATGTCCAGTGTTCTCCCCAGGAATTTTTTCAGCCGGGTGGCATGAAAAAGTAGCCGGGTGGGGCAGCATGGGGAAATTTGGCGGTGTGGAAAATTAATTATGCACTAATTATGTCCCACACATGCGACCATGTGTACGCTGGCTACCACATGGGGCACGTGTATGGATGAAGGACGCTGCCCGGAGCTAGCGGTGCACACGGACAGGTAAAGTACAGGGGCACATTGCACATTAGGGGGGTAGGCGGCAGATGCGGCATCACAAGGCTGATTCCTGATTGAGTTCTGCATGAAATTGATCAGGAATTGGCCTGCGGTGTATGGACCGCCGACAGATCTTTAATCAGATTCGATCAGAGAGAGATCTGTCACTTAGGCGAATCTGCCCATCATCGCTAGATGTATGGCCACCTTTACTGTTTAGAAAAAAATGTAGGGGTAAATAGGAGGAGGAGTACACTCCAATCAAGCAAATGATTCGTTGTATTTATAAAAGTATAAATTTTATTGATATACTCCGTAAAACAAAATTTCCCAAAAGGTGTACACCCACGAGGTAGTCGCCCGACCCTACATTACACAACACCCTCATCACTCATGCCCACGCACGTACAGGGCCAGAGTTCAATAGCTGCAATCGGCAAGTGTATGGAAGCCCGTATGTCCATAAGGAAATCATCTCATGCTCCTCCGTCCATGATGCATAAACAGATATAGTAATACGGCTTCTCATAAAGTAGACTACACATAACAGAGTGTTAATTGAAGCAGGAACACAGCATGTAATAGGCAAAAGCACTTGCAGTATGCAGAAGCCAGTTCACAGGTTGCAGATCAAAAAGAAGCACAAGCAGCATAGAGCACATCAGCGCATTTGAACAAAATTCTGTCTGCATACTCTACCAACTCCACGAGGGTGCAAGACTCCAAATGTCCCGTTGCAAGGTAGCTGTGTATGTCACAGATCAAGCAGCGTGATGCCCATCATTTTGTAATCCACAGAGGAAGCTTCACGGCTTTTTACTAAACATCATGGCAACATTAAAAACATAAGTGCATACTTGCTGATGATAACTGCACAGCTGGTTGTAGAGACACACCATACATCTCTAACAATCACATTAGCCTACACCACATATGCAGAGATTCTAATTCAACCACATTAGATCAGACATTTTTCTCTGTACTTCAATGTTGGTATGGAGCATGCTCAAGTCATATGAGTTAATTAATACTCCAGGCAATTTGCAAATGCTTTAGAATCACAGTAGAATACATAACACATTTCTAACACACAGATTGCTCTCACCCAGGGCTTCGCTGAGGCAGAGGCGAGACAGGCTCCAGCCTCAGGGCGCAGTGTCGCTGGGGGTGCACAACTTACTCAGCTATCATTCCCCTATTGTGTTTGAAGCAGAGAGAAATATGAAAATGTGATACAAGGCAGTGTGTTGGTGGTGGGTGTTGGAGCCCCTGGGGTGCCTCTTAATCTAATAGCAATCAGCGTGTGACAGCTGTGGTGGGAGGGATGAAGGGGCACACTTTGGTGTCTCAGCCTTGGGTGCTGGGGGACCTTGTTCCAGCTCTGAATGTGCGGGAGAGGAGGAGGACTCTGGGTGGGATGGGGTGGAGCTGTGTTGAGCTGTGCTTCTACACTCAGCCACATGTTATTTTTTTCTACACACAGGCACATGTGAAGGAAGGGAGGAGGACTCTGGATGAAATAGGGGCAGAGCTGCTGTGCCGAGCTCTTCTTCAACACACAACCACATGTGAAGGACTCTGGAAGGAATGGGGTGGAGCTGCTGTGTTGAGCTTTGCTTCCACACACAGCCACATTTGACGGGGGAAAGGGGAATTCTGGGCAGCATGTTGGCAGAGCTGCTGTGCCGAACTTTAATATTCCCCTTAAAAGAAACCTGTAACAAAAAAAAAACCCTCTGGGGAATACTTATTTCGGAATTGGGAAGCCTCTGGAACCTATTGAGGCTTCCCCCATCCTACGGAGTCCCAGCAATCCAGGGCTGAAGCCCCCTGAACAGTGGCGAGCTAAATATTTACCTACTGCGAGCCTGCACAGGTGCACTAGCGGCTCTCCGCTCGGGTTGAGGCGGAAATAGCTGAACCCAATCGTCTCTGGGAGAGGGCTATCAGCGCTGCTGTAGCTCTGTATGTGTTCTCTGGGAGTAGGCTATCAGTGCTGCTGTAGCTCTGTGTGTGTTCTCTCTGGGAGACGGCTATCACTGCTGCTGTAGCTCTGTGTGTGGTCTGTGAAAGAAGGCGATTATCTCTGCTGTAGCTCTGTGTGTGTTCTCTGGGAGAAGGCTATCAGTGCTGCTGTAGCTCTGTGTGTGGTCTCTGGAAAAAGGTGATCAGCTTTGCTGTAGCTCTATGTGTGGTCTCTGGAAGAGGGCTGCTAGCACTGCTGTAGCTCTGTGTGTGGTCTATGGGAGAGGGCTGTCAGAACTACTATAGCTCTGTGTGTGGTCTCTGGAAGAAGGTGATCAGTGCTACTGTAGCTCAGTGTGTGGTCTCTGGAGAGGGTGATCAGCACTGCTGTAGCTCTGTGAGGGATCTCTGTAGAAGGCAATCAGCACTGCTGTAGCTCTGTGTGTGGTCTCTAGAGACGGTGATCAGCACTGCTGTATCTCTGTGAGGGATCTCTGTAGAAGGCAATCAGCACTGCTGTAGCTCTGTGTGTGGTCTCTGGAAGAGGGCTATCAGCAATGCTGTAGCTCTGTGTGTAGTCTCTGGAACAGGGCTATCAGCACTACTATATCTCTGTGTGTGGTCTCTGGAGAGGGATATCAGCACTGCTGTAGCTCTGTGTGTGGTCTCTGGGAGAGGGCTATCAGCAATGCTGTAGCTCTGTGTGTGGTCTCTGGGAGAGGGCTATCAGCACTGCGTTAGCTCTGTGTGTGGTCTCTGGGAGAGGGCTATCAGCACTGCTGTAGCTGTGTGTGGTCTCTGGAAGATGACTATCAGCACTGCTGTAGCTCTGTGTGTGGTCTCTGGAGAGGGCTATCAGCACTGCTGTATCTCTGTGAGGGATCTCTGTAGAAGGCAATCAGCACTGCTGTAGCTCTGTGTGTGGTCTCTGGAAGAGGTCTATCAGCAATGCTGTAGCTCTGTGTGTGGTCTCTGGAAGAGGGCTATCAGCACTACTATATCTCTGTGTGTGGTCTCTGGAGAGGGATATCAGAACTACTGTAGCTCTGTGTGTGGTCTCTGGGAGAGGGCTATCAGCAATGCTGTAGCTCTGTGTGTGGTCTCTGGGAGAGGGCTATCAGCACTGCTTTAGCTCTGTGTGTGGTCTCTGGGAGAGGGCTATCAGCACTGCTTTAGCTCTGTGTGTGGTCTCTGGAAGATGACTATCAGCACTGCTGTAGCTCTGTGTGTGGTCTCTGGAGAGGGCTATCAGCACTGCTGTAGCTCTGTGTGTGGTCTCTGAGAGAGGGCTATCAGCACTGCTGTAGCTCTGTGTGTGGTCTCTAGGAGAGGGCTATCAGCACTGCTGTAGCTCTGTGTGTGGTCTCTGGGAGAGGGCTATCAGCACTGCTGTAGCTCTGTGCGTGGTCTCTGGGAGAGGGCTATCAGCACTGCTGTAGCTCTTTGTGGGGTCTCTGGGAGAGGGCTATCAGCACTGCTGTAGCTGTGTGTGGTCTCTGGAAGATGACTATCAGCACTGCTGTAGCTCTGTGTGTGGTCTCTGGAGAGGGCTATCAGCACTGCTGTAGCTCTGTGTGTGGTCTCTGAGAGAGGGCTATCAGCACTGCTGTAGCTCTGTGTGTGGTCTCTAGGAGAGGGCTATCAGCACTGCTGTAGCTCTGTGTGTGGTCTCTGGGAGAGGGCTATCAGCACTGCTGTAGCTCTGTGCGTGGTCTCTGGGAGAGGGCTATCAGCACTGCTGTAGCTCTTTGTGGGGTCTCTGGAAGAGGTCTATCAGCACTGCTGTAACTCTGTGTGTGGTCTCTGGAAGAGGACTATCAGCACTGCTGTAGCTCTGTGTGTGGTCTCTGGAGAGGGCTATCAGCACTGCTGTAGTTTTGTGAGTGGTCTCTGGAGAGGGTGATCAGCACTGCTGTAGCTCTGTGTGTGGTCTCTGGGAGAGGGCTGTCAGCACTGCTGTAGCTCTGTGTCTGGAAGAGGACTATCAGCACTGCTGTAGCTCTGTGTGTGGTCTCTGGAGAGGGCTATCAGCACTGCTGTAGCTCTGTGTGTAGTCTCTAGGAGAGGGCTATCAGCACTGCTGTAGCTCTGTGTGTGGTCTCTGGGAGAGGGCTATCAGCACTGCTGTAACTCTGTGTGTGGTCTCTGGAAGAGGACTATCAGGACTGCTGTAACTCTGTGTGTGGTCTCTGGAAGAGGTCTATCAGCACTGCTGTAACTCTGTGTGTGGTCTCTGGAAGAGGACTATCAGCACTGCTGTAGCTCTGTGTGTGGTCTCTGGAGAGGGCTATCAGCACTGCTGTAGTTTTGTGAGTGGTCTCTGGAGAGGGTGATCAGCACTGCTGTAGCTCTGTGTGTGGTCTCTGGGAGAGGGCTATCAGCACTGCTGTAGCTCTGTGTCTGGAAGAAGACTATCAGCACTGCTGTAGCTCTGTGTGTGGTCTCTGGAGAGGGCTATCAGCACTGCTGTAGCTCTGTGTGTGGTCTCTGGAAGAGGGCTATCAGCAATGCTGTAGCTCTGTGTGTAGTCTCTGGAAGAGGGCTATCAGCACTACTATATCTCTGTGTGTGGTCTCTGGAGAGGGATATCAGCACTGCTGTAGCTCTGTGTGTGGTCTCTGGGAGAGGGCTATCAGCAATGCTGTAGCTCTGTGTGTGGTCTCTGGGAGAGGGCTATCAGCACTGCGTTAGCTCTGTGTGTGGTCTCTGGGAGAGGGCTATCAGCACTGCTGTAGCTGTGTGTGGTCTCTGGAAGATGACTATCAGCACTGCTGTAGCTCTGTGTGTGGTCTCTGGAGAGGGCTATCAGCACTGCTGTATCTCTGTGAGGGATCTCTGTAGAAGGCAATCAGCACTGCTGTAGCTCTGTGTGTGGTCTCTGGAAGAGGGCTATCAGCAATGCTGTAGCTCTGTGTGTGGTCTCTGGAAGAGGGCTATCAGCACTACTATATCTCTGTGTGTGGTCTCTGGAGAGGGATATCAGAACTACTGTAGCTCTGTGTGTGGTCTCTGGGAGAGGGCTATCAGCAATGCTGTAGCTCTGTGTGTGGTCTCTGGGAGAGGGCTATCAGCACTGCTTTAGCTCTGTGTGTGGTCTCTGGAAGATGACTATCAGCACTGCTGTAGCTCTGTGTGTGGTCTCTGGAGAGGGCTATCAGCACTGCTGTAGCTCTGTGTGTGGTCTCTGAGAGAGGGCTATCAGCACTGCTGTAGCTCTGTGTGTGGTCTCTAGGAGAGGGCTATCAGCACTGCTGTAGCTCTGTCTGTGGTCTCTGGGAGAGGGCTATCAGCACTGCTGTAGCTCTGTGTGTGGTCTCTGGGAGAGGGCTATCAGCACTGCTGTAGCTCTTTGTGGGGTCTCTGGGAGAGGGCTATCAGCACTGCTGTAGCTGTGTGTGGTCTCTGGAAGATGACTATCAGCACTGCTGTAGCTCTGTGTGTGGTCTCTGGAGAGGGCTATCAGCACTGCTGTAGCTCTGTGTGTGGTCTCTGAGAGAGGGCTATCAGCACTGCTGTAGCTCTGTGTGTGGTCTCTAGGAGAGGGCTATCAGCACTGCTGTAGCTCTGTGTGTGGTCTCTGGGAGAGGGCTATCAGCACTGCTGTAGCTCTGTGCGTGGTCTCTGGGAGAGGGCTATCAGCACTGCTGTAGCTCTTTGTGGGGTCTCTGGAAGAGGTCTATCAGCACTGCTGTAACTCTGTGTGTGGTCTCTGGAAGAGGACTATCAGCACTGCTGTAGCTCTGTGTGTGGTCTCTGGAGAGGGCTATCAGCACTGCTGTAGTTTTGTGAGTGGTCTCTGGAGAGGGTGATCAGCACTGCTGTAGCTCTGTGTGTGGTCTCTGGGAGAGGGCTGTCAGCACTGCTGTAGCTCTGTGTCTGGAAGAGGACTATCAGCACTGCTGTAGCTCTGTGTGTGGTCTCTGGAGAGGGCTATCAGCACTGCTGTAGCTCTGTGTGTAGTCTCTAGGAGAGGGCTATCAGCACTGCTGTAGCTCTGTGTGTGGTCTCTGGGAGAGGGCTATCAGCACTGCTGTAACTCTGTGTGTGGTCTCTGGAAGAGGACTATCAGGACTGCTGTAACTCTGTGTGTGGTCTCTGGAAGAGGTCTATCAGCACTGCTGTAACTCTGTGTGTGGTCTCTGGAAGAGGACTATCAGCACTGCTGTAGCTCTGTGTGTGGTCTCTGGAGAGGGCTATCAGCACTGCTGTAGTTTTGTGAGTGGTCTCTGGAGAGGGTGATCAGCACTGCTGTAGCTCTGTGTGTGGTCTCTGGGAGAGGGCTATCAGCACTGCTGTAGCTCTGTGTCTGGAAGAAGACTATCAGCACTGCTGTAGCTCTGTGTGTGGTCTCTGGAGAGGGCTATCAGCACTGCTGTAGCTCTGTGTGTAGTCTCTAGGAGAGGGCTATCAGCACTGCTGTAGCTCTGTGTGTGGTCTCTGGGAGAGGGCTATAAGCACTGCTGTAACTCTGTGTGTGGTCTCTGGAAGAGGACTATCAGCACTGCTGTAACTCTGTGTGTGGTCTTTGGAAGAGGACTATCAGCACTGCTGTAACTCTGTGTGTGGTCTATGGAAGAGGAGTATCAGCACTGCTGTAACTCTGTGTGTGGTCTCTGAAAGAGGACTATCAATATTGCTGTAGCTCTGTGGGTTTGATTCACTAAAGTGTGCTAAGTGTTAGCACGCCAGTGAAAAGCCCCTTAGTATGTGCAAAGTTAAGCGCATCGCACTGATAAGCCTGATAAGTTTCCATTTTGTGATGTTTCGTGTGCATCGAATAGTGCGCGATCAATAACCGCCTTGCCCGTGCAAACTACTTAGCACCCTAGTTTGCACGTGCAAAGCTTTTAGGAGTGCTAACTGTGTTAGCACTCTTTAATGAATCAAGCCCTGTGTGTGGTCTCTGGAAGAGGACTATAAGCACTGCTATAGCTCTGTGTGTGGTCTCTGGAAGAAGGTGATCAGCGCTACTGTAGCTCTGTGTGTGGTCTCTGGGAGAGGGTGATCAGCACTGCTGTAGCTCTGTGAGGGATCTCTGTAGAAGGCAATCAGCACTGCTGTAGCTCTGTGTGTGGTCTCTGGAAGAGGGCTATCAGCAATGCTGTAGCTCTGTGTGTGGTCTCTGGGAAAGGGCTATCAGCACTACTATAGCTCTGTGTGTGGTCTCTGGAGAGGGTGATCAGCACTGCTGTAGCTCTGTGTGTGGTATCTGGGAGAGGGCTATCAGCACTGCTGTAGCTCTGTGTGTGGTCTCTGGGAGAGGGCTATCAGCAATGCTGTAGCTCTGTGTGTGGTCTCTGGGAGAGGGCTATCAGCACTGCTGTAGCTCTGTGTGTGGTCTCTGAGAGAGGGCTATCAGCAATGCTGTAGCTCTGTGTGTGGTGTCTGGGAGAGGGCTATCAGCACTGTTTTAGCTCTGTGTGTGGTCTCTGGGAGAGGGCTATCAGCACTGCTGTAGCTCTGTGCGTGGTCTCTGGGAGAGGGCTATCAGCACTGCTGTAGCTCTGTGTGGGGTCTCTGGAAGAGGTCTATCAGCACTGCTGTAACTCTGTGTGTGGTCTCTGGAAGAGGACTATCAGCACTGCTGTAGCTCTGTGTGTGGTCTCTGGAGAGGGCTATCAGCACTGCTGTAGCTCTGTGAGTGGTCTCTGGAGAGGGTGATCAGCACTGCTGTAGCTCTGTGTGTGGTCTCTGGTAGAGGGCTATCAGCACTGCTGTAGCTCGGTGTGTGGTCTCCGGAAGAGGTCTATAAGCACTGCTGTAACTCTGTGTGTGGTCTCTGGAAGAGGACTATCAGCACTGCTGTAGCTCTGTGTGTGGTCTCTGGAGAGGGCTATCAGCACTGCTGTAGCTCTGTGTGTGGTCTCTGGGAGAAGGTGATCAGTGCTACTGTAGCTCAGTGTGTGGTCTCTGGAGAGGGTGATCAGCACTGCTGTAGCTCTGTGAGGGATCTCTGTAGAAGGCAATCAGCACTGCTGTAGCTCTGTGTGTGGTCTCTGGAGACGGTGATCAGCACTGCTGTATCTCTGTGAGGGATCTCTGTAGAAGGCAATCAGCACTGCTGTAGCTCTGTGTGTGGTCTCTGGAAGAGGGCTATCAGCAATGCTGTAGCTCTGTGTGTAGTCTCTGGAAGAGGGCTATCAGCACTACTATATCTCTGTGTGTGGTCTCTGGAGAGGGATATCAGCACTGCTGTAGCTCTGTGTGTGGTCTCTGGGAGAGGGCTATCAGCAATGCTGTAGCTCTGTGTGTGGTCTCTGGGAGAGGGCTATCAGCACTGCGTTAGCTCTGTGTGTGGTCTCTGGGAGAGGGCTATCAGCACTGCTGTAGCTGTGTGTGGTCTCTGGAAGATGACTATCAGCACTGCTGTAGCTCTGTGTGTGGTCTCTGGAGAGGGCTATCAGCACGGCTGTATCTCTGTGAGGGATCTCTGTAGAAGGCAATCAGCACTGCTGTAGCTCTGTGTGTGGTCTCTGGAAGAGGGCTATCAGCAATGCTGTAGCTCTGTGTGTGGTCTCTGGAAGAGGGCTATCAGCACTACTATATCTCTGTGTGTGGTCTCTGGAGAGGGATATCAGAACTACTGTAGCTCTGTGTGTGGTCTCTGGGAGAGGGCTATCAGCAATGCTGTAGCTCTGTGTGTGGTCTCTGGGAGAGGGCTATCAGCACTGCTTTAGCTCTGTGTGTGGTCTCTGGAAGATGACTATCAGCACTGCTGTAGCTCTGTGTGTGGTCTCTGGAGAGGGCTATCAGCACTGCTGTAGCTCTGTGTGTGGTCTCTGAGAGAGGGCTATCAGCACTGCTGTAGCTCTGTGTGTGGTCTCTAGGAGAGGGCTATCAGCACTGCTGTAGCTCTGTGTGTGGTCTCTGGGAGAGGGCTATCAGCACTGCTGTAGCTCTGTGCGTGGTCTCTGGGAGAGGGCTATCAGCACTGCTGTAGCTCTTTGTGGGGTCTCTGGGAGAGGGCTATCAGCACTGCTGTAGCTGTGTGTGGTCTCTGGAAGATGACTATCAGCACTGCTGTAGCTCTGTGTGTGGTCTCTGGAGAGGGCTATCAGCACTGCTGTAGCTCTGTGTGTGGTCTCTGAGAGAGGGCTATCAGCACTGCTGTAGCTCTGTGTGTGGTCTCTAGGAGAGGGCTATCAGCACTGCTGTAGCTCTGTGTGTGGTCTCTGGGAGAGGGCTATCAGCACTGCTGTAGCTCTGTGCGTGGTCTCTGGGAGAGGGCTATCAGCACTGCTGTAGCTCTTTGTGGGGTCTCTGGAAGAGGTCTATCAGCACTGCTGTAACTCTGTGTGTGGTCTCTGGAAGAGGACTATCAGCACTGCTGTAGCTCTGTGTGTGGTCTCTGGAGAGGGCTATCAGCACTGCTGTAGTTTTGTGAGTGGTCTCTGGAGAGGGTGATCAGCACTGCTGTAGCTCTGTGTGTGGTCTCTGGGAGAGGGCTGTCAGCACTGCTGTAGCTCTGTGTCTGGAAGAGGACTATCAGCACTGCTGTAGCTCTGTGTGTGGTCTCTGGAGAGGGCTATCAGCACTGCTGTAGTTTTGTGAGTGGTCTCTGGAGAGGGTGATCAGCACTGCTGTAGCTCTGTGTGTGGTCTCTGGGAGAGGGCTGTCAGCACTGCTGTAGCTCTGTGTCTGGAAGAGGACTATCAGCACTGCTGTAGCTCTGTGTGTGGTCTCTGGAGAGGGCTATCAGCACTGCTGTAGCTCTGTGTGTAGTCTCTAGGAGAGGGCTATCAGCACTGCTGTAGCTCTGTGTGTGGTCTCTGGGAGAGGGCTATCAGCACTGCTGTAACTCTGTGTGTGGTCTCTGGAAGAGGACTATCAGGACTGCTGTAACTCTGTGTGTGGTCTCTGGAAGAGGTCTATCAGCACTGCTGTAACTCTGTGTGTGGTCTCTGGAAGAGGACTATCAGCACTGCTGTAGCTCTGTGTGTGGTCTCTGGAGAGGGCTATCAGCACTGCTGTAGTTTTGTGAGTGGTCTCTGGAGAGGGTGATCAGCACTGCTGTAGCTCTGTGTGTGGTCTCTGGGAGAGGGCTATCAGCACTGCTGTAGCTCTGTGTCTGGAAGAAGACTATCAGCACTGCTGTAGCTCTGTGTGTGGTCTCTGGAGAGGGCTATCAGCACTGCTGTAGCTCTGTGTGTAGTCTCTAGGAGAGGGCTATCAGCACTGCTGTAGCTCTGTGTGTGGTCTCTGGGAGAGGGCTATAAGCACTGCTGTAACTCTGTGTGTGGTCTCTGGAAGAGGACTATCAGCACTGCTGTAACTCTGTGTGTGGTCTTTGGAAGAGGACTATCAGCACTGCTGTAACTCTGTGTGTGGTCTATGGAAGAGGAGTATCAGCACTGCTGTAACTCTGTGTGTGGTCTCTGAAAGAGGACTATCAATATTGCTGTAGCTCTGTGGGTTTGATTCACTAAAGTGTGCTAAGTGTTAGCACGCCAGTGAAAAGCCCCTTAGTATGTGCAAAGTTAAGCGCATCGCACTGATAAGCCTGATAAGTTTCCATTTTGTGATGTTTCGTGTGCATCGAATAGTGCGCGATCAATAACCGCCTTGCCCGTGCAAACTACTTAGCACCCTAGTTTGCACGTGCAAAGCTTTTAGGAGTGCTAACTGTGTTAGCACTCTTTAATGAATCAAGCCCTGTGTGTGGTCTCTGGAAGAGGACTATAAGCACTGCTATAGCTCTGTGTGTGGTCTCTGGAAGAAGGTGATCAGCGCTACTGTAGCTCTGTGTGTGGTCTCTGGGAGAGGGTGATCAGCACTGCTGTAGCTCTGTGAGGGATCTCTGTAGAAGGCAATCAGCACTGCTGTAGCTCTGTGTGTGGTCTCTGGAAGAGGGCTATCAGCAATGCTGTAGCTCTGTGTGTGGTCTCTGGGAAAGGGCTATCAGCACTACTATAGCTCTGTGTGTGGTCTCTGGAGAGGGTGATCAGCACTGCTGTAGCTCTGTGTGTGGTATCTGGGAGAGGGCTATCAGCACTGCTGTAGCTCTGTGTGTGGTCTCTGGGAGAGGGCTATCAGCAATGCTGTAGCTCTGTGTGTGGTCTCTGGGAGAGGGCTATCAGCACTGCTGTAGCTCTGTGTGTGGTCTCTGAGAGAGGGCTATCAGCAATGCTGTAGCTCTGTGTGTGGTGTCTGGGAGAGGGCTATCAGCACTGTTTTAGCTCTGTGTGTGGTCTCTGGGAGAGGGCTATCAGCACTGCTGTAGCTCTGTGCGTGGTCTCTGGGAGAGGGCTATCAGCACTGCTGTAGCTCTGTGTGGGGTCTCTGGAAGAGGTCTATCAGCACTGCTGTAACTCTGTGTGTGGTCTCTGGAAGAGGACTATCAGCACTGCTGTAGCTCTGTGTGTGGTCTCTGGAGAGGGCTATCAGCACTGCTGTAGCTCTGTGAGTGGTCTCTGGAGAGGGTGATCAGCACTGCTGTAGCTCTGTGTGTGGTCTCTGGTAGAGGGCTATCAGCACTGCTGTAGCTCGGTGTGTGGTCTCCGGAAGAGGTCTATAAGCACTGCTGTAACTCTGTGTGTGGTCTCTGGAAGAGGACTATCAGCACTGCTGTAGCTCTGTGTGTGGTCTCTGGAGAGGGCTATCAGCACTGCTGTAGCTCTGTGTGTGGTCTCTGGGAGAAGGTGATCAGTGCTACTGTAGCTCAGTGTGTGGTCTCTGGAGAGGGTGATCAGCACTGCTGTAGCTCTGTGAGGGATCTCTGTAGAAGGCAATCAGCACTGCTGTAGCTCTGTGTGTGGTCTCTGGAGACGGTGATCAGCACTGCTGTATCTCTGTGAGGGATCTCTGTAGAAGGCAATCAGCACTGCTGTAGCTCTGTGTGTGGTCTCTGGAAGAGGGCTATCAGCAATGCTGTAGCTCTGTGTGTAGTCTCTGGAAGAGGGCTATCAGCACTACTATATCTCTGTGTGTGGTCTCTGGAGAGGGATATCAGCACTGCTGTAGCTCTGTGTGTGGTCTCTGGGAGAGGGCTATCAGCAATGCTGTAGCTCTGTGTGTGGTCTCTGGGAGAGGGCTATCAGCACTGCGTTAGCTCTGTGTGTGGTCTCTGGGAGAGGGCTATCAGCACTGCTGTAGCTGTGTGTGGTCTCTGGAAGATGACTATCAGCACTGCTGTAGCTCTGTGTGTGGTCTCTGGAGAGGGCTATCAGCACGGCTGTATCTCTGTGAGGGATCTCTGTAGAAGGCAATCAGCACTGCTGTAGCTCTGTGTGTGGTCTCTGGAAGAGGGCTATCAGCAATGCTGTAGCTCTGTGTGTGGTCTCTGGAAGAGGGCTATCAGCACTACTATATCTCTGTGTGTGGTCTCTGGAGAGGGATATCAGAACTACTGTAGCTCTGTGTGTGGTCTCTGGGAGAGGGCTATCAGCAATGCTGTAGCTCTGTGTGTGGTCTCTGGGAGAGGGCTATCAGCACTGCTTTAGCTCTGTGTGTGGTCTCTGGAAGATGACTATCAGCACTGCTGTAGCTCTGTGTGTGGTCTCTGGAGAGGGCTATCAGCACTGCTGTAGCTCTGTGTGTGGTCTCTGAGAGAGGGCTATCAGCACTGCTGTAGCTCTGTGTGTGGTCTCTAGGAGAGGGCTATCAGCACTGCTGTAGCTCTGTGTGTGGTCTCTGGGAGAGGGCTATCAGCACTGCTGTAGCTCTGTGCGTGGTCTCTGGGAGAGGGCTATCAGCACTGCTGTAGCTCTTTGTGGGGTCTCTGGGAGAGGGCTATCAGCACTGCTGTAGCTGTGTGTGGTCTCTGGAAGATGACTATCAGCACTGCTGTAGCTCTGTGTGTGGTCTCTGGAGAGGGCTATCAGCACTGCTGTAGCTCTGTGTGTGGTCTCTGAGAGAGGGCTATCAGCACTGCTGTAGCTCTGTGTGTGGTCTCTAGGAGAGGGCTATCAGCACTGCTGTAGCTCTGTGTGTGGTCTCTGGGAGAGGGCTATCAGCACTGCTGTAGCTCTGTGCGTGGTCTCTGGGAGAGGGCTATCAGCACTGCTGTAGCTCTTTGTGGGGTCTCTGGAAGAGGTCTATCAGCACTGCTGTAACTCTGTGTGTGGTCTCTGGAAGAGGACTATCAGCACTGCTGTAGCTCTGTGTGTGGTCTCTGGAGAGGGCTATCAGCACTGCTGTAGTTTTGTGAGTGGTCTCTGGAGAGGGTGATCAGCACTGCTGTAGCTCTGTGTGTGGTCTCTGGGAGAGGGCTGTCAGCACTGCTGTAGCTCTGTGTCTGGAAGAGGACTATCAGCACTGCTGTAGCTCTGTGTGTGGTCTCTGGAGAGGGCTATCAGCACTGCTGTAGCTCTGTGTGTAGTCTCTAGGAGAGGGCTATCAGCACTGCTGTAGCTCTGTGTGTGGTCTCTGGGAGAGGGCTATCAGCACTGCTGTAACTCTGTGTGTGGTCTCTGGAAGAGGACTATCAGGACTGCTGTAACTCTGTGTGTGGTCTCTGGAAGAGGTCTATCAGCACTGCTGTAACTCTGTGTGTGGTCTCTGGAAGAGGACTATCAGCACTGCTGTAGCTCTGTGTGTGGTCTCTGGAGAGGGCTATCAGCACTGCTGTAGTTTTGTGAGTGGTCTCTGGAGAGGGTGATCAGCACTGCTGTAGCTCTGTGTGTGGTCTCTGGGAGAGGGCTATCAGCACTGCTGTAGCTCTGTGTCTGGAAGAAGACTATCAGCACTGCTGTAGCTCTGTGTGTGGTCTCTGGAGAGGGCTATCAGCACTGCTGTAGCTCTGTGTGTGGTCTCTGGAAGAGGGCTATCAGCAATGCTGTAGCTCTGTGTGTAGTCTCTGGAAGAGGGCTATCAGCACTACTATATCTCTGTGTGTGGTCTCTGGAGAGGGATATCAGCACTGCTGTAGCTCTGTGTGTGGTCTCTGGGAGAGGGCTATCAGCAATGCTGTAGCTCTGTGTGTGGTCTCTGGGAGAGGGCTATCAGCACTGCGTTAGCTCTGTGTGTGGTCTCTGGGAGAGGGCTATCAGCACTGCTGTAGCTGTGTGTGGTCTCTGGAAGATGACTATCAGCACTGCTGTAGCTCTGTGTGTGGTCTCTGGAGAGGGCTATCAGCACTGCTGTATCTCTGTGAGGGATCTCTGTAGAAGGCAATCAGCACTGCTGTAGCTCTGTGTGTGGTCTCTGGAAGAGGGCTATCAGCAATGCTGTAGCTCTGTGTGTGGTCTCTGGAAGAGGGCTATCAGCACTACTATATCTCTGTGTGTGGTCTCTGGAGGGGGATATCAGAACTACTGTAGCTCTGTGTGTGGTCTCTGGGAGAGGGCTATCAGCAATGCTGTAGCTCTGTGTGTGGTCTCTGGGAGAGGGCTATCAGCACTGCTTTAGCTCTGTGTGTGGTCTCTGGAAGATGACTATCAGCACTGCTGTAGCTCTGTGTGTGGTCTCTGGAGAGGGCTATCAGCACTGCTGTAGCTCTGTGTGTGGTCTCTGAGAGAGGGCTATCAGCACTGCTGTAGCTCTGTGTGTGGTCTCTAGGAGAGGGCTATCAGCACTGCTGTAGCTCTGTGTGTGGTCTCTGGGAGAGGGCTATCAGCACTGCTGTAGCTCTGTGCGTGGTCTCTGGGAGAGGGCTATCAGCACTGCTGTAGCTCTTTGTGGGGTCTCTGGGAGAGGGCTATCAGCACTGCTGTAGCTGTATGTGGTCTCTGGAAGATGACTATCAGCACTGCTGTAGCTCTGTGTGTGGTCTCTGGAGAGGGCTATCAGCACTGCTGTAGCTCTGTGTGTGGTCTCTGAGAGAGGGCTATCAGCACTGCTGTAGCTCTGTGTGTGGTCTCTAGGAGAGGGCTATCAGCACTGCTGTAGCTCTGTGTGTGGTCTCTGGGAGAGGGCTATCAGCACTGCTGTAGCTCTGTGCGTGGTCTCTGGGAGAGGGCTATCAGCACTGCTGTAGCTCTTTGTGGGGTCTCTGGAAGAGGTCTATCAGCACTGCTGTAACTCTGTGTGTGGTCTCTGGAAGAGGACTATCAGCACTGCTGTAGCTCTGTGTGTGGTCTCTGGAGAGGGCTATCAGCACTGCTGTAGTTTTGTGAGTGGTCTCTGGAGAGGGTGATCAGCACTGCTGTAGCTCTGTGTGTGGTCTCTGGGAGAGGGCTGTCAGCACTGCTGTAGCTCTGTGTCTGGAAGAGGACTATCAGCACTGCTGTAGCTCTGTGTGTGGTCTCTGGAGAGGGCTATCAGCACTGCTGTAGCTCTGTGTGTAGTCTCTAGGAGAGGGCTATCAGCACTGCTGTAGCTCTGTGTGTGGTCTCTGGGAGAGGGCTATCAGCACTGCTGTAACTCTGTGTGTGGTCTCTGGAAGAGGACTATCAGGACTGCTGTAACTCTGTGTGTGGTCTCTGGAAGAGGTCTATCAGCACTGCTGTAACTCTGTGTGTGGTCTCTGGAAGAGGACTATCAGCACTGCTGTAGCTCTGTGTGTGGTCTCTGGAGAGGGCTATCAGCACTGCTGTAGTTTTGTGAGTGGTCTCTGGAGAGGGTGATCAGCACTGCTGTAGCTCTGTGTGTGGTCTCTGGGAGAGGGCTATCAGCACTGCTGTAGCTCTGTGTCTGGAAGAAGACTATCAGCACTGCTGTAGCTCTGTGTGTGGTCTCTGGAGAGGGCTATCAGCACTGCTGTAGCTCTGTGTGTAGTCTCTAGGAGAGGGCTATCAGCACTGCTGTAGCTCTGTGTGTGGTCTCTGGGAGAGGGCTATAAGCACTGCTGTAACTCTGTGTGTGGTCTCTGGAAGAGGACTATCAGCACTGCTGTAACTCTGTGTGTGGTCTTTGGAAGAGGACTATCAGCACTGCTGTAACTCTGTGTGTGGTCTATGGAAGAGGAGTATCAGCACTGCTGTAACTCTGTGTGTGGTCTCTGAAAGAGGACTATCAATATTGCTGTAGCTCTGTGGGTTTGATTCACTAAAGTGTGCTAAGTGTTAGCACGCCAGTGAAAAGCCCCTTAGTATGTGCAAAGTTAAGCGCATCGCACTGATAAGCCTGATAAGTTTCCATTTTGTGATGTTTCGTGTGCATCGAATAGTGCGCGATCAATAACCGCCTTGCCCGTGCAAACTACTTAGCACCCTAGTTTGCACGTGCAAAGCTTTTAGGAGTGCTAACTGTGTTAGCACTCTTTAATGAATCAAGCCCTGTGTGTGGTCTCTGGAAGAGGACTATAAGCACTGCTATAGCTCTGTGTGTGGTCTCTGGAAGAAGGTGATCAGCGCTACTGTAGCTCTGTGTGTGGTCTCTGGGAGAGGGTGATCAGCACTGCTGTAGCTCTGTGAGGGATCTCTGTAGAAGGCAATCAGCACTGCTGTAGCTCTGTGTGTGGTCTCTGGAAGAGGGCTATCAGCAATGCTGTAGCTCTGTGTGTGGTCTCTGGGAAAGGGCTATCAGCACTACTATAGCTCTGTGTGTGGTCTCTGGAGAGGGTGATCAGCACTGCTGTAGCTCTGTGTGTGGTATCTGGGAGAGGGCTTTCAGCACTGCTGTAGCTCTGTGTGTGGTCTCTGGGAGAGGGCTATCAGCAATGCTGTAGCTCTGTGTGTGGTCTCTGGGAGAGGGCTATCAGCACTGCTGTAGCTCTGTGTGTGGTCTCTGGGAGAGGGCTATCAGCAATGCTGTAGCTCTGTGTGTGGTGTCTGGGAGAGGGCTATCAGCACTGTTTTAGCTCTGTGTGTGGTCTCTGGGAGAGGGCTATCAGCACTGCTGTAGCTCTGTGCGTGGTCTCTGGGAGAGGGCTATCAGCACTGCTGTAGCTCTGTGTGGGGTCTCTGGAAGAGGTCTATCAGCACTGCTGTAACTCTGTGTGTGGTCTCTGGAAGAGGACTATCAGCACTGCTGTAGCTCTGTGTGTGGTCTCTGGAGAGGGCTATCAGCACTGCTGTAGCTCTGTGAGTGGTCTCTGGAGAGGGTGATCAGCACTGCTGTAGCTCTGTGTGTGGTCTCTGGTAGAGGGCTATCAGCACTGCTGTAGCTCGGTGTGTGGTCTCCGGAAGAGGTCTATCAGCACTGCTGTAACTCTGTGTGTGGTCTCTGGAAGAGGACTATCAGCACTGCTGTAGCTCTGTGTGTGGTCTCTGGAGAGGGCTATCAGCACTGCTGTAGCTCTGTGTGTGGTCTCTGGGAGAGCGCTATCAGCACTGCTGTAGCTCTGTGTGTGGTCTCTAGGAGAGGGCTATCAGCACTGCTGTAGCTCTGTGTGTGGTCTCTGGGAGAGGGCTATCAGCACTGCTGTAACTCTGTGTGTGGTCTCTGGAAGAGGACTATCAGCACTGCTGTAACTCTGTGTGTGGTCTCTGAAAGAGGACTATCAATATTGCTGTAGCTCTGTGGGTTTGATTCACTAAAGTGTGCTAAGTGTTAGCACGCCAGTGAAAAGCCCCTTAGCATGTGCAAAGGTAAGCGCATCGCACTGATAAGCCTGATAAGTTTACTTTGTGTGACGTTTCGTGTGCATCGAATAGTGCGCGATCAATAACCGCTTTGCCCGTGCAAACTACTTAGCACTCTAGTTTGCACGTGCAAAGCTTTTAGAAGTGCTAACTGTGTTAGCACACTTTAGTGAATCAAGCCCTGTGTGGTCTCTGGAAGAGGACTATGAGCACTGTTATAGCTCTGTGTGTGGTCTCTGGAAGAAGGTGATCAGCGCTACTGTAGCTCTGTGTGTGGTCTCTGGGAGAGGGTGATCAGCACTGCTGTAGCTCTGTGAGGGATCTCTGTAGAAGGCAATAAGCACTGCTGTAGCTCTGTGTGTGGTCTCTAGGAGAGGGTGATCAGCACTGCTGTAGCTCTGTGAGGGATCTCTGTAGAAGGCAATCAGCACTGCTGTAGCTCTGTGTGTGGTCACTGGAAGAGGGCTATCAGCAATGCTGTAGCTCTGTGTGTGGTCTCTGGAGAGGGTGATCAGCACTGCTGTAGCTCTGTGTGTGGTCTCTGGGAGAGGGCTATCAGCACTGCTGTAGCTCTGTGTGTGGTCTCTGGAAGAGGTCTTTCAGCACTGCTGTAACTCTGTGTGTGGTCTCTGGAAGAGGACTATCAGCACTGCTATAGCTCTGTGTGTGGTCTTTGGAGAGGGCTATCAGCACTGCTGTAGCTCTGTGAATGGTCTCTGGAGAGGGTGATCAGCACTGCTGTAGCTCTGTGTGTGGTCTCTGGAAGAGGTCTTTCAGCACTGCTGTAACTCTGTGTGTGGTCTCTGGAAGAGGACTATCAGCACTGCTGTAGCTCTGTGTGTGGTCTCTGGAGAGGGCTATCAGCACTGCTGTAGCTCTGTGTGTGGTCTCTGGAAGAGGTCTATCAGCACTGCTGTAACTCTGTGTGTGGTCTCTGGAAGAGGACTATCAGCACTGCTGTAGCTCTGTGTGTGGTCTCTGGAGAGGGCTATCAGCACTGCTGTAGCTCTGTGAGTGGTCTCTGGAGAGGGTGATCAGCACTGCTGTAGCTCTGTGTGTGGTCTCTGGTAGAGGGCTATCAGCACTGCTGTAGCTCGGTGTGTGGTCTCCGGAAGAGGTCTATCAGCACTGCTGTAACTCTGTGTGTGGTCTCTGGAAGAGGACTATCAGCACTGCTGTAGCTCTGTGTGTGGTCTCTGGAGAGGGCTATCAGCACTGCTGTAGCTCTGTGTGTGGTCTCTGGGAGAGCGCTATCAGCACTGCTGTAGCTCTGTGTGTGGTCTCTAGGAGAGGGCTATCAGCACTGCTGTAGCTCTGTGTGTGGTCTCTGGGAGAGGGCTATCAGCACTGCTGTAACTCTGTGTGTGGTCTCTGGAAGAGGACTATCAGCACTGCTGTAACTCTGTGTGTGGTCTCTGAAAGAGGACTATCAATATTGCTGTAGCTCTGTGGGTTTGATTCACTAAAGTGTGCTAAGTGTTAGCACGCCAGTGAAAAGCCCCTTAGCATGTGCAAAGGTAAGCGCATCGCACTGATAAGCCTGATAAGTTTACTTTGTGTGACGTTTCGTGTGCATCGAATAGTGCGCGATCAATAACCGCTTTGCCCGTGCAAACTACTTAGCACTCTAGTTTGCACGTGCAAAGCTTTTAGAAGTGCTAACTGTGTTAGCACACTTTAGTGAATCAAGCCCTGTGTGGTCTCTGGAAGAGGACTATGAGCACTGTTATAGCTCTGTGTGTGGTCTCTGGAAGAAGGTGATCAGCGCTACTGTAGCTCTGTGTGTGGTCTCTGGGAGAGGGTGATCAGCACTGCTGTAGCTCTGTGAGGGATCTCTGTAGAAGGCAATAAGCACTGCTGTAGCTCTGTGTGTGGTCTCTAGGAGAGGGTGATCAGCACTGCTGTAGCTCTGTGAGGGATCTCTGTAGAAGGCAATCAGCACTGCTGTAGCTCTGTGTGTGGTCACTGGAAGAGGGCTATCAGCAATGCTGTAGCTCTGTGTGTGGTCTCTGGAGAGGGTGATCAGCACTGCTGTAGCTCTGTGTGTGGTCTCTGGGAGAGGGCTATCAGCACTGCTGTAGCTCTGTGTGTGGTCTCTGGAAGAGGTCTTTCAGCACTGCTGTAACTCTGTGTGTGGTCTCTGGAAGAGGACTATCAGCACTGCTATAGCTCTGTGTGTGGTCTTTGGAGAGGGCTATCAGCACTGCTGTAGCTCTGTGAGTGGTCTCTGGAGAGGGTGATCAGCACTGCTGTAGCTCTGTGTGTGGTCTCTGGAAGAGGTCTTTCAGCACTGCTGTAACTCTGTGTGTGGTCTCTGGAAGAGGACTATCAGCACTGCTGTAGCTCTGTGTGTGGTCTCTGGAGAGGGCTATCAGCACTGCTGTAGCTCTGTGTGTGGTCTCTGGAAGAGGTCTATCAGCACTGCTGTAACTCTGTGTGTGGTCTCTGGAAGAGGACTATCAGCACTGCTGTAACTCTGTGTGTGGTCTCTGGAAGAGGATGCTGTAACTCTGTGTGTGGTCTCTGAAAGAGGACTATCAATATTGCTGTAGCTCTGTGGGTTTGATTCACTAAAGTGTGCTAAGTGTTAGCACGCCAGTGAAAAGCCCCTTAGCATGTGCAAAGTTAAGCACATCGCACTGATAAGCCTGATAAGTTTACTTTGTGTGACGTTTCGTGTGCATCGAATAGTGCGCGATCAATAACCGCTTTGCCCGTGCAAACTACTTAGCACCCTAGTTTGCACGTGCAAAGCTTTTAGGAGTGCTAACTGTGTCAGCACACTTTAGTGAATCAAGCCCTGTGTGTGGTCTCTGGGAGAGGACTATAAGCACTGCTATAGCTCTGTGTGTGGTCTCTGGAAGAAGGTGATCAGCGCTACTGTAGCTCTGTGTGTGGTCTCTGGGAGAGGGTGATCAGCACTGCTGTAGCCCTGTGAGGGATCTCTGTAGAAGGCAATCAGCACTGCTGTAGCTCTGTGTGTGGTCTCTGGAAGAGGGCTATCAGCAATGCTGTAGCTCTGTGTGTGGTCTCTGGGAGAGGGCTATCAGCACTACTATAGCTCTGTGTGTGGTCTCTAGAGAGGGTGATCAGCACTGCTGTAGCTCTGTATGTGGTATCTGGGAGAGGGCTATCAGCACTGCTGTAGCTCTCTGTGTGGTCTCTGGGAGAGGGCTATCAGCACTGCTGTAGCTCTGTGTGTGGTCTCTGGAAGAGGTCTATCAGCACTGCTGTAACTCTGTGTGTGGTCTCTGGAAGAGGACTATCAGCACTGCTGTAGCTCTGTGTGTGGTCTCTGGAGAGGGCTATCAGCACTGCTGTAGCTCTGTGTGTGGTCTCTGGGAGAGGGCTATCAGCACTGCTGTAACTCTGTGTGTGGTCTCTGGAAGAGGACTATCAGCACTGCTGTAGCTCTGTGTGTGGTCTCTGGAGAGGGCTATCAGCACTGCTGTAGCTCTGTGAGTGGTCTCTGGAGAGGGTGATCAGCACTGCTGTAGCTCTGTGTGTGGTCTCTGGGAGAGGGCTATCAGCACTGCTGTAGCTCTGTGTGTGGTCTCTGGAGAGGGCTATCAGCACTGCTGTAACTCTGTGTGTGGTCTCTGGAAGAGGACTATCTGCACTGCTGTAGCTCTGTGTGTGGTCTGGAGGGGGCTATCAGCACTGCTGTAGCTTTGTGAGTGGTCTCTGGAGAGGGTGATCAGCACTGCTGTAGCTCTGTGTGTGGTCTCTGGGAGAGGGCTATCAACACTGCTGTAGCTCTGTGTGTGGTCTCTGGAGAGGGCTATCAGCACTGCTGTAGCTCTGTGTGTGGTCTCTGGGAGAGGGTTATCAGCACTGCTGTAGCTCTGTGTGTGGTCTCTAGGAGAGGGCTATCAGCACTGCTGTAACTCTGTGTGTGGTCTCTGGAAGAGGGCTATCAGTACTGCAGTAACTCTGTGTGTGGTCTCTGGAAGAGGACTATCAGCACTGCTGTAACTCTGTGTGTGGTCTCTGGAAGAGGACTATCAGCACTGCTGTAACTCTGTGTGTGGTCTCTGGAAGAGGACTATCAATATTGCTGTAGCTCTGTGGGTTTGATTCACTAAAGCGTGCCAAGTGTTAGCACGCCAGTGAAAAGCCCCTTAGCATGTGCAAAGTTAAGCGCATCGCACTGATAAGCCTGAAAAGTACTTTGTGTGACGTTTCGTGTGCATCGAATAGTGCGCGATCAATAACCGCTTTGCCCGTGCAAACTACTTAGCACCCTAGTTTGCACGTGCAAAGCTTTTAGGAGTGCTAACTGTGTTAGCACACTTTAGTGAATCAAGCCCTGTGTGTGGTCTCTGGAAGAGGACTATAAGCACTGCTATAGCTCTGTGTGTGGTCTCTGGAAGAAGGTGATCAACGCTACTGTAGCTCTGTGTGTGGTCTCTGGGAGAGGGCTAGCAGTGCTGCTGTAGCTCTGTGTGTGGTCTCTGGGAGAAGATCAGTGCTGCTGTAGCTCTGTGTGTGGTCTCTAGGAGTGGGCTATCATCCCTGATGTAGCTCTGTGTGTGGTTTCTGGGAGAAGAAGCTCAGTGCTGCTGTAGCTCTGTGTGTGGTCTCTGGGAGAGGGCGACCAGCGCTGCTTTAGCTTTGTGTGTGGTCTCTGGAAGAAGGTGATTAGTGCTGCTGTAGCTCTGTGTGTGATCTCTGGGAGAGGGCTATCAGCGCTGCTGTAGCTCTGTGTGGGGTCTGTATCAGAGTTGAATCCCTTTTTAATAATAAAACAGATATATATTTTACTTCTAACCCTTTGTGGGAATGTGTAAGGGGTACATTACCTATAGCACATCACCTGGAGGGAAAGGTGGCGAGGAATATCTTGGTGGCCCTCTTTATGTTAAAGTGGGATTCCATATTCTACTAAGAGTTACCCCATGGGGCCGCATGTAGTTACCCGACCTCTACGTTCCAAAACTTTGGACTAGGGTGCTCCATAGAGGAAGGTGGAAGGACTTTGCCAACCCCTTTTTGCCGAATACTCCATGGATCATGTGGATTGGTATTCTTTGGGGTGGAGGAATCCCACACTGGGAGGCTCCATTTTTTTGGGCTTGTTTTAAAATGTTTGCAGCTAGCCTGGGTCATACTAAATCATAGAACTGACAAATATGTAATTTAGAGGTTTGATGATTATAGTTGCAGCATATTCAATCTGAGCACAGCCAGGGAACAACAAGGTGATGGGGATGGCTGCTGACATACAGTCCTGGCTTTTGAGACTGTCCAAAATATGAGTTTTCACAAAGTTTGCTGCTAAACTGCTTTTAGATCTTTCATGTTTCAGTTGTTCATGTGATGTACTGAAATATAATTATAAGCACTTCATACGTTTCAAAGGCTTTTATTGACAATTACATGAGATTTATGCAAAGAGTCAGTTTTGTTTGTCCATCCTCCTCTTAAGGAATGACCACAAGTTTTCAATGGGATTAAGATCTGGGGAGTTTCCAGGCCATGGACCCAAAATTTCAATGTTTTGGTCCCCAAGCCACTTAGTTATCACTTTTGCCTTATGACACAGTGCTCCATCGTGCTGGAAAATGCATTGTTCTTCACCAAACTGTTGTTGGATTGTTTGAAGAAGTTTCTGTTGGAGGGTGTTGTGGTACCATTCTTTATTCATGGCTATGTTTTTGGGTAAAATTGTGAGTGAGCCCACTCCCTTGGATGGAGAAGCAATCCCACACATGATTGGTATCACGATGCTTTACTGTTGGCATGACACAGGACTGATGGTAGTACTTACCTTTTTTTCTCCTGACAAGCCTTTTTCCAGATGCCCCAAACAATCGGAAAGGAGCTTCATCTGAGAATATGACTTTGTCCCAGTCCTCAGCAGTCCATTCTCCATACTTTCAATCTGTTCCTGATGGTTTTTTTGGGAGAGATGTGGCTTCTTTGCTGCCCTTCTTGACACCAGGCCATCTTCCAAAAGTCTTCGCCTCACTGTGCGTGCAGATGCACTCACACCTGACTGCTGCCATTCCTGAGCAACCTCTGCACTGGTTGCACTCCGATCCCGCAGCTGAATCCTCTTTAGAAGACGATCCTGTTGCTTGCTGGACTTTCTTGGACACCCTGAAGCCTTCTGAACAAGAATTGAACCTCTTTCCTTGAAGTTCTTGATGATCCTATAAATTGTTGATTTTGACGCAATCTTAGCCACAATATCCTTGCCTGTGAAGCCATTTTTATGCAACACAATGATGGCTGCATGCGTTTCTTGCTGGTCACCATGGTTAACAATGGAAGATCAATGATTTCAAGCCTCACCGTCCATTTAACATGTCAAGTCTGCCATTCTAACCCAAACAGCCTGACATATCATTATGTCAAGCTAATTGGGTTAGAATCAGCCTGACATAATGATCTCCAGCCTTGTGCTCGTCAACATTCTCACCTGAGTTAACAAGATGATTACTTAAATGATCTCAGCAGGTCCTTTAATGACAGCAATGAAATGCAGGGGAAAGCTTTTTTGGGGATTCAGTTAATTTTCATGGCAAAGAAGGACTATGTAATTCATCTGAACACTCTTCATAACATTCTGGAATATGCAAATTGCTATTATAAAAACTTAAGCACCAACTTTTCTAATTTCCAATATTTAACATTGAACAGTCTCAAAACTTTTGGCCAGGACTGTATGTGTGAATTAGTGCCTGCATGACTGTAGCATCTGCAGCTGGAGGGCAGTGTCAAAGGAAATAACTTACACGATGAGACCTCTTCAATTGTTGCCAAAACAGGGAAATCTTTATTTCCCAGGGTCGTCTCCAGGACAGCAACCCAGATGAGAGATGATCCCTTCCATTCACTGCTGGACAGGAAAAGGTTAAAAACATACAGCACCTACAGAGCGTATATAAGGATACTCCAGCTTACCCTAATCAGTTTGTTTCCTGTCCACGGAAGGAGAAGGTACTGGAGGCTGCTGCCAAAGCGGTCTGAAGGGCTGATGCCGGGCGGCAGGGTCCTGGGTAGACCATTCCTCCCTTGTATGCGGCTGGTCAGATAGAGTCAGTGCGGAGGGTTGGCTGCCGGAGGTTAAAGAAGCCGAGTTCTGTCTGCAGTTTTGAAGAGGATGTGCGCGCGCACGCGAAGCCGGACGTGGTGATTGGTTGCTGCCTAGTCAGGTGACTAGGAAGTGACGTCAGGACTCGGCTCAGCACGGACCGGAAGTGGAGTCGGCGTTACTTTCCGGTGCTGCAGGATGCAGGTAACTCCTTCAGCGCTGGATGGAAAGCGCTGAAGGGTGAAAATTAGCACAGGGGAACTGATGTTTGGGGGCAGGTGTCCGGCGGAAGGTATTGTACGGACACACTTACTGTTTTTAAGCCTGCCTGCTCTGTCGATCATTGTGCATGATGGGGTCGACAGAGGCAGGTCAGGAAGCTGCTGCTGCCGCTACTGCTGATGCTCCTACCCCTGCTGGGTCTGTGGTATGTGAGGCTTCTATGGGGCTGATGTAGGTTAGCATATTGGGTTTTTTTCTGATAGATTCTTCCCCTTTTTTTCAGTTAAAGACTGTGAAGTCTGCAAAGGGGAAGGATCCCAAGAAAGAAACTCAGGGGATCTCTCATCATTCTGGGTCATCTTCCTCCCACCAATCTGCTCCCTCTGCCTCTAAACCTAGACCTAAATGTGTTTTTTGTGGTGTCAAGATTTCTGCTGATACTACAAGGCCTATCTGTAAGGATTGTACCCAAGACGTTGTAAAAGAAGAGTCTCCTGCTGTGTTCAATGATTTACTAGGATGGATGAAATCTGAGATAGCTTCCACCTTTCAATCTTTAAAAGATTCTTTAAATATGGCTTCCACATCCTCAACGGTGCCCGTCTCATTCCCCACTACATCCATTGCACCCTCGTCTCCTTCTAGATTGCCCCCTCCTTCCCCGGGGGAGTATGTCTCTCTTAACTTGACCTACAGGCAATTGGCGCAGGTATCTAAAAGGAGGCGCAGTGGTGGGGATTCAGAAGTTGAGCGATATGAGGGTGAAATCTCTTCTCTTGAGGAAATGTCTGACTCAGAAGAAGAGACGGTGCCTGTGGCTGAAAATACAAAAATTTGCGTTCTCTACGGATCATATGGAAGAACTATTGAGTGCTATGTATGCGACCATGGATATAAAAGAGGAGGAAAAATCGCTTTCTGCCCTAGACAAAATGTATCAAAGTTTAGCAGATAAACATACAAATGTAATTCCCGTCCATTCTACATTGAAAGATATGGTTAAAAAAGAGTGGGAAGTTCCTGAAAAGAGAGCTTTTTGGCCTAGAGCTTTGAATAGACATTTTCCCTATAAATCTGACGATCAAAAGAATTGGGGTCCCGTGCAAAAGTTAGATCCTTCTTTGTCTGAAATATCTAGGAAAACTGCACTTCAGTTTGAAGATTTTGGAGTTCTGAAGGATCCATTAGATAAGAAGGTTGACAATCTTCTGAGGCGTACATGGGAATTTTCTACATTATTGTTTAAACCTACTATTGCAGCTACTGCCTTTTCTAGAGCTCTTAAAGTTTGGCTCAAGCAAATGGAAGCTCATATTGCAGGGGGTACGGCCAGAGAGGTTATGTTGAAATCCTTTCCTAACATTTTTCACTGTATAAATTATTTATGTGATGCAGCCGATGAATCAGTTAGGCTTACAGCCAGAACCTTGGCTCTTGCCAATTCAGCTAGAAGGGGCATTAGGGTTAGAACTTGGGATGGTGATATGTCCTCCAAAGTAAAGTTATGTGGTATTCCCTGTGAAGGTACCTTTCTATTCGGTTCCAAATTAACGGAAACGTTGGAAAGGTCAGCAGATCCTAAAAAGAATTTTCCGGAGAAAAAGCGTGTGTTTAAATTTAAACGCTCCTTTCGTTCCTCCAGAGGCCCCGGTTCCAATTTCTGGGCAGGTAGGAGACAGTGGAGGTCCCAAAAAGAGCAGAAGGGAAAATCTTCCTTTCTCCCCAACTCCTCTAACCAGCCTAAAAAACAATGACGCCAGGATCCCGGTGGGGGGAAGGTTGGCTCACTTTATAGAAAATTGGCAGACTCTTTTCCACAACAAATGGCTCATAACGATTGTACAGGAGGGTTACAGGTTAGAGTTTACAGAAAATCCCCCGCTAAGATATTTTGTGACCCCACCTCCAGTGTCACCAGTGATGTCCTCAGCTCTAGACATGGCAGTAACGGATTTATTCAAGAGACAGGTGATAAGAAGAGTTCCGTTGTGTCAAGAGAAAAGAGGGTTTTATTCGTTAGTTTTCCTAGTTCAAAAACATCAGGGAGATTTCAGACTAATTCTGAACTTGAAGATTCTCAACAGATGGATCAAATATCGAAAATTCAAAATGGACAACATCCAGTCGGTCCTAAGTCTTTTGCAGGAGGGCTCCTTCATGGCCTCACTGGACCTTCTGGACGCTTACCTTCATCTACCAATACACCCAGAGTCACAAGCTTTCCTGAGGTTTGCGGTTCATCAGTTAGGGGAGGTTAGACATTATCAATTCACGGCCTTGCCATTTGGGTTGTCCTCAGCACCTTGGCTCTTTACTAAGACGATGTCAGAAGTGTTAGCCCACTTAAGACTTTCCGAGGTTCAAGTTATCGGCTACCTTGACGACCTGTTTTTTTGGGGTAACTCCCCTATGTCAGTATCCCTTATGATTCAGACCTCAGTGAGCGTTCTGCAATCCCTGGGCTGGGTCATTAACTGGAAAAAATCTTCTGTACTGCCATCTCAGTCTATGATTTTTTTGGGATTTCAGTTGGACACTGTTGAACAGAGGGTTTATTTGCCATTACAGAAACAGGAACTGCTTCTAACAAATGTGTTTTCCTTCCAGGAGGCTTCTTTCATCTCTATAAGGGGAGCTATGTCCTTACTCGGTCTTATGACATCCTCCTTCCTGGCTGTCCAGTGGGGCCAACTGCATACATGACATCTCCAACACTGGATCCTACAGGTTTGGAACAAGAAATTGCTCACTTTAGACAAAAGGGTGTTGATCCCGCATTATGTAAAGACATCTGTGCTATGGTGGACAGACAGGATTCATCTTACAGAAGGCAGGCTATGGGACTTCCCAGTTCAAATTGTGATTACCACGGATGCAAGCATGTGGGGGTGGGGGCCCACATGGACGAGAACCCAGTGCAGGGAGCTTGGAGCAGGACTATGGGGAGGAGACACTCCAATCTCAGAGAATTGGAGGCAGTAAGAAGAGCCTTGTTGCATTTTCAGACAGACATTATAGGTCACCATGTGCTGATAAGGTCAGACAACAACACTGTAGTAGCCCACCTGAATCATCAGGGGGGTACAAGGAGCAGGTCCTTCTCATTGCAGGCGGAGAGAATCCTTCTGTGGGCCGAGAAGAAGTTGAGTTCCTTAAGGGCAGTTCACTTAAAGGGGACTTTAAATCAGTTGGCAGACTATCTGAGCAGGTCACATTTGAGTCAGGACGAGTGGTCCCTAAATCAAGAGATCTTTCTGGAGTTAGTAGTCAAGTGGGGGCATCCGTCAATAGACTTATTTGCAACAAAACAGAATGCGAAGTGTCAAATGTTTTGCTCTCTGTGTCCCCTCGAGAAACCGTGGGCAGTGGACGCGTTTTCTCTAAAGTGGGAGTATCCTCTTCTCTACGCCTTTCCTCCCTTCAGTCTCATTTCCAGGGCGCTCAGGAAGATAATCCGAGACAAGGCTCTGGCAGTTGTGATAGCCCCATTCTGGCCAAAGAGACCCTGGTTCTCTCTACTAAAGAAGCTTGCTGTAGCGGATCCATTTATGCTCCCAACCAGGCCGGATCTGTTGACACAGGGCCTGGTATTGCATCCGCAGGTAAACATGCTGCACCTAGCCGCGTGGAAACTGAATGGGAGCTTCTCAGAGGTAAGGGGTTCTCAAGAGACTTATCAGACACGCTACTTCAAAGCAGGAAATTAGTGACCAGAAAGATCTACGAGAAAGTTTGGAGAGTTTATTGTTCTTGGTGTGAGGAGAATAAAATGGACAGACAGCAATCCCTTTCTGTGTTAGAGTTCCTTCAGGCTGGACTGAAGAAAGGATTGAGTGCAAGTACGCTGAAGGTACAAACATCAGCTCTTAGTGTTTTCCTACAAAGAAAACTGGAAGAGTTCTTCATTAGGTTCTTCAGGGCTATTCAGAGGATTAGACCACTTGTTAAGACATTTGTCCCTCCTTGGGATTCGAGCTTGGTTCTTCAAACTTTAATGGAACCCCCCTTTGAACCAATTGATGAAATTTCAGAAAAGATTCTAACAATAAAGACTGCCTTTTTACTGGCTATCTCTTCTGCCAGGAGGGTGGGAGAAATTCAGGCCTTGTCTATTTCAGAGCCCTATTTATCGATTGCTGATGACAGGATTACACTCCGTTTAGATCCTGCCTTTATTCCTAAAGTATGTTCCCGGTTTCATCGAGGTCAGGAGATATATTTACCATCTTTCTGTGATAATCCAAGTAATGAAAAAGAAAGACAGTTACATTGTTTAGACATTAGATGTTGTGTACTTCAGTATCTGGAAATGACTAAAGCATGGAGAAAAACAAGAGCCTTATTTGTACTGTTTTCAGGTCCAAACAGGGGGAATCAGGCATCAAAAGCACCCATTTCTAGATGGATAAGACAGTGCATTTCCATGTCATATCAGGTGAAGGCTCTTCAGGTTCCGACCTTATTGAAAGCTCATTCTACACGGTCAGTTTCTGCCTCTTGGGCGGAGAAAGCTGGTGTTTCTATTGACCAGATCTGTAGAGCAGCCACCTGGTCAAGTAAAAATACTTTTGTAAAGCATTATAGGTTAGATGTGTCAGCAAGTTCCGATCTTACCAAACACACAATTGGAGAAACTCACTCCCAAACAGTTCTCTGCTGCTTTATAAAGCCTGCAGGCTGCTTATAAGCCAATGAGAAGTGCACAAATAATACACCTAGCTTGCAGTGATAATCAAGCAGAAGCTGAGCAAGTCAGCCAATTAGTAGGAGAGGGCTTCAGTTGCATATAGACAATGGCTATATGACCAGCAGGGGGCACCAGCGTGCAGGATATTCCCTCTCATCTGCCCCCCTCCTAACTAAACTGCATGGGATACTACAATAATTAAAAACAATGGTGCATGAGCCAGCCTGGGGCCCCGGGAACTCTCACTGCCCGGGGCCCCAGAACCAGCATCTAACACCATATGTGAGCGCAGCCAAAACCTTGGAGCTGCCACCTCCAAGGCCTGTCTCCTACTGCTCTAAAACTTACCAAACACACAATTGGAGAAACTCACTCCCAAACAGTTCTCTGCTGCTTTATAAAGCCTGCAGGCTGCTTATAAGCCAATGAGAAGTGCACAAATAATACACCTAGCTTGCAGTGATAATCAAGCAGAAGCTGAGCAAGTCAGCCAATTAGTAGGAGAGGGCTTCAGTTGCATATAGACAATGGCTATATGACCAGCAGGGGGCACCAGCGTGCAGGATATTCCCTCTCATCTGCCCCCCTCCTAACTAAACTGCATGGGATACTACAATAATTAAAAACAATGGTGCATGAGCCAGCCTGGGGCCCCGGGAACTCTCACTGCCCGGGGCCCCAGTGAGAGTTCTTACTTAGAGCAGTAGGAGACAGGCCTTGGAGGTGGCAGCTCCAAGGTTTTGGCTGCGCTCACATATGGTGTTAGATGCTGGTTCTGGGGCCCCGGGCAGTGAGAGTTCCCGGGGCCCCAGGCTGGCTCATGCACCATTGTTTTTAATTATTGTAGTATCCCATGCAGTTTAGTTAGGAGGGGGGCAGATGAGAGGGAATATCCTGCACGCTGGTGCCCCCTGCTGGTCATATAGCCATTGTCTATATGCAACTGAAGCCCTCTCCTACTAATTGGCTGACTTGCTCAGCTTCTGCTTGATTATCACTGCAAGCTAGGTGTATTATTTGTGCACTTCTCATTGGCTTATAAGCAGCCTGCATGCTTTATAAAGCAGCAGAGAACTGTTTGGGAGTGAGTTTCTCCAATTGTGTGTTTGGTAAGTTTTAGAGCAGTAGGAGACAGGCCTTGGAGGTGACAGCTCCAAGGTTTTGGCTGCGCTCACATATGGTGTTAGATGCTGGTTCTGGGGCCCCGGGCAGTGAGAGTTCCCGGGGCCCCAGGCTGGCTCATGCACCATTGTTTTTAATTATTGTAGTATCCCATGCAGTTTAGTTAGGAGGGGGGCAGATGAGAGGGAATATCCTGCACGCTGGTGCCCCCTGCTGGTCATATAGCCATTGTCTATATGCAACTGAAGCCCTCTCCTACTAATTGGCTGACTTGCTCAGCTTCTGCTTGATTATCACTGCAAGCTAGGTGTATTATTTGTGCACTTCTCATTGGCTTATAAGCAGCCTGCAGGCTTTATAAAGCAGCAGAGAACTGTTTGGGAGTGAGTTTCTCCAATTGTGTGTTTGGTAAGTTTTAGAGCAGTAGGAGACAGGCCTTGGAGGTGGCAGCTCCAAGGTTTTGGCTGCGCTCACATATGGTGTTAGATGCTGGTTCTGGGGCCCCGGGCAGTGAGAGTTCCCGGGGCCCCAGGCTGGCTCATGCACCATTGTTTTTAATTAAGCAAGTTCCGATCTGTCATTTGGTAGAAGGGTATTGCAGGCTGTTGTCCCTCCCTGATACGGTAATCTCTGTATCTCATCTGGGTTGCTGTCCTGGAGACGACCCTGGGAAAGACACTAGTTACTTACGGTAACGTCTTTTCCGGGAGTCGGAAGGACAGCACCCAAACTGCCCACCCATTTGTACGATATTAGTAAGTTTAAGCATTATATGGTCATCCCTGTTATTACTGATTAGGGTAAGCTGGAGTATCCTTATATACGCTCTGTAGGTGCTGTATGCTTTTAACCTTTTCCTGTCCAGCAGTGAATGGAAGGGATCATCTCTCATCTGGGTTGCTGTCCTTCCGACTCCCAGAAAAGACGTTACCGTAAGTAACTAGTGTCTTTACTCAGCTGAGGACTTTTTCACGTGCCAGCATACAGAAACCAGTTCTAACACAGTTTTGCTCAGCAGGGAAAAAGTGACTTCTCCCCCCTGTGCTTCATCTTTTAAACCCTAGTTAATATGTTAAATATTCCTCCCTCCGGGCAGTCTGTTCTGGTATGAGTCCAATCAGTTTTCATGTCAAGATGACTTAGACCTCCTTTATGGGCAGGATCACCTCTGTCCTTCAGAAGACTTCCTGTTCAGTTAACTTTCACTTTCATGGAATGACGTCAGAAGTCAGAACAGATTTGTTTCTCCAAAGTGACCTCAAGGACAGGCTCTGCCCTCAGAATCTGGTTCAAACTGCTTTCCCAAAGAAATCTTCCTTTGTGCCTTCTAGAGCAGAATGGAGAGGGGAGGGAGGTCGTTCTGAAATAGAAACACTTCAAGGCAATAACTGTATTCTGAATACACATTAAGTTTGGTTACATTGTGTAATTCCTAAAACAATACTATAATCATATTCTTAAAGTGTCACTCTAGCACACTGGTCTGATTACATTAATGTGGTTCTTATAGCCACGTGAAAATATAAAGAATATACATAAAATTAATTATAAATCTTCATAATTCTTTCCACAGCAGCCTCGGTCATACCAGATCAGAAGATTTTGGGAAGTGTGTTGGTGCTCTATACCTACCAAGGCCAGCACCCCATCCCCCTGCGGTGTCACCCATCACTGTGTGGCCACACTGAAGGGTATTACTACTCACTGCTGCTTCCAGTTCCTGTGATTCAGTCCCGGGTAGTGTGGAGGTCATCAATGACGTCTGGTATTTTATGGCAAAATCTTGTGGAGTGGATATAGGTGAAGGGGGGATATGGAACAAACCCAAACTGTCCAAGTTGCTGAGGAATTATGCAAATGTATGCAGCTTGAAAAAGGACCAGTTTGCAACCACCCTAGCTCCATTTTCAAACTGCATACATGTATATCAAAATGCACTATAATTTGCATCACTCAGAATTATTTGCATCTCATTGACCATCACCACCAGTGATAGACTACAGACATGCAATTTTACAGGGCATGCTGGCTACAAACACTGGGCTTATAATGGCCTAATTAATTATGATAATGCAATTTATTACAGTAAATCTAATTGATGCAGTTAATAGTACAGTATATTGCATGCTGAGCAACAAAAACACTTCACACTGTGAGAACAATACACAGTTGAAATTCGGCATATTATCAAGAAGAATAATTATATTACAGCTTTAATCACAGGAGAAATAGTTGGAGATGCATCAGATTTCCATTGTGATAGGATTTATTTTGTTGCATACTACAGAATCATTTCCAGTAAGCTTCCCACATTTGTCTATAGCATTTGATTGTAACACATATAACAATAACTTGCCCCCTCTCCACTCCAGAATTTCTGTATCTAACCCAACGGTGGGCAAACTTTTTTGACTTGAGAGTCACATGGGGTTCTCAAGTTTACCTGAGGGGCCACACTAGAATAGAAGTGAGTGTGGTGTGCTTTGTGCGTTGCAGTGAAATATGGGTGTGGCAATGAAAGGATTTGGGTGGAGCTAACTGTAATGTAACAGTGTAATGCAAAGATAGTGGGCCTGAGTTTCCTCCCAAAACACAGTTAGGCAAAGTGACCCTAAAAGTAATTAAACAATGTTCCCACCACCCACAAACTGCAAATGGCAGCAGCCACACCTCTTTGTCATCAAACAACACAGGCCCAGAGACAGCAGGCAGACCCTCTCAGACAGCAAGACACAAAATGTGGCAGCGTTATCCCCAAAATAAACATGATGTGGCAGAGTTTCCCCCAAATTACACATAATATGGCAGTGTTTTCTCAAAAATTCACATAAAGTGGCAGCGATTCACCTAAAAGATGCATAATGTGGCAGCATTTCCTCCAAAATACACATAATTGGGCAGCATTTCCTTAAAAAAAACACAATAAGCGTTTCCTCCAAAGTAAGTCTAATGCGGCTCTTTCCTCCAAATGACACATAATGCGGAAGCATTTCCCACAAAATACACATACTGAGGCAGCGTTTCCCACAAATTACAATTGGCATCGCTCCTCCTAAAATACACACAATGTGGCAGTGGTTTCCCCACAAAATACACATAATGCGGCAGCATTTTGAGCAAAATACACATAATTGCCCATGTTTCTCATAATACACATAATGTGGCATAGTTTCCCTCAAAATACCCACAAACACATATCAGGCAGCATTTCCCCTCTCAAAAAATACAGTAGACAGGGTTCCCCCATAAAACATATTAGGCAGAGTTCCCCTTTAAAGAATTTATTTCTGCCATCTCCCCAGTTAGAGTTCCCCAATATCCCTGGTGTCGGAGTGGTGGTACCTGAAAATAGGAAGAAGAAGAAGAAGAGGTAATAGGTAAAGGCACCACAAAAGTAACCAAAAACACAGAATCGGGGGGTGGCAACAGGCAGAATGTGACACGCAAACAAGAGAGACAGCCACAGACTATTTTGAAGAGGAGGTTGCAGCCTCATCAGAAAGGGAAGGGGAACAGGAGTTAGACACTGCCGGGGGAATATCGATAGACATGGAGGATGGAAACAATATTTTTAATTTGTCGGAATTTGTTTTGATGGACTATCACGTGTCTGTTTTGAATAAGGGATTATCCTTTTCCCCAGTGTGTGTGGGGGACCCTTTTGACACGTATAAAGACATTACATTTTTTTTGCTGAAGAAGATTTTTTCCAAAAAAGGACAATTGATCTACCATGCCTGAAGATAACCCCACAAAGAAAAATGAGTTTAGGTCTCTGGAGGAGAGAGTTGTGCTGAGAGATTTGGAGGGTTTGTTGGATAAAGGTTGCCCCTCCCCCCAAAACACCTAATATTTGCTGGTGGTGTTGCCTACTCCGGCCTTACTAGGATTTCAAGGTATATGCCTCCTCTGTCCATGGACAAAAATGTCCAGGCGTTTGCTGAATTGGTTAGCAAGGACCTTGGCAGGATACATTGGGGTCCAAGGTTTGACAACTTGTCCCATGAGGAGAGACAGGCATTACTGGAATTGGCAGAGGTGGATGACATCATCATAAGGGGCAGTGACAAGGGGGGCAATATTGTTCTGTGGAGTAAGGAAGCGTATTTCAGGGAAATGAATAGACAACTAAGCTGTCCAGACATATATGTGAAGGTAAGAGATAATCCCTTTACAGGAATCATAAAAAAAGAGAGATAGAATTCTAGTGCGAGCTTATGAAGAGAGAGTTATCTCTGCAAGATAAGTGAAGTTCATAAAACCTGATCATTATAAAGTGCCAGTTTTATATCTCATTCCTAAGATCCACAAGAACAAGGAGTGTCCCCCTGGTTGCCCTATTGTGGCAGCTATTGATGGACCTTTGGTAAAAAATTGTGTATTTATCAATGAGTACTTGAAATATATGGTTGAAGAGTTACCCTCCTTCATTAGAGACACTAGAGAACTTTTGAATTTGTTTAAAGATTTTAAAGTAGATAAAGGAGACTACCCGGTGGATATCAATTAGTGTTGGGCGAACAGTGTTCGCCACTGTTCGGGTTCTGCAGAACATCACCCTGTTCGGGTGATGTTCGAGTTCGGCCGAACACCCGATGGTGTTCGGCCAAACTGTTCGGCCATATGGCCGAACTAAGAGCGCATGGCCGAACGTTCCCCGAACGTTCGGCTAGCGCTATGATTGGCCGAACGGGTCACGTGTAGTGTTGGGCGAACATCTAGATGTTCGGGTTCGGGCCGAACATGGCCGCGATGTTCGGGTGTTCGAGCCGAACTCCGAACATAATGGAAGTCAATGGGGACCTGAACTTTCGTGCTTTGTAAAGCCTCCTTACATGCTACATACCCCAAATTTACAGGGTATGTGCACCTTGGGAGTGGGTACAAGAGGAAAAAAATTTTAGCAAAAAGAGCTTATAGTTTTTGAGAAAATCGATTTTAAAGTTTCAAAGGGAAAACTGTCTTTTAAATGCGGGAAATGTCTGTTTTCTTTGCACAGGTAACATGCTTTTTGTCGGCATGCATAAATGTAATACATATAAGAGGTTCCAGGAAAAGGGACCGGTAACGCTAACCCAGCAACAGCACACGTGATGGAACAGGAGGAGGGTGGCGCAGGAGGAGAAGGCCACGCTTTGAGACACAACAACCCAGGCCTTGCATGAGGACAAGAAGCGTGCGGATAGCAATTTGCATTTTGTCGCCATGTAGTCATAAATGTAATACAGATGAGAGGTTCAATAAACAGACCGGAAACGCTAACCCATCACAGATGTTCATTGTTCATGTTACTTGGTTGGGGTCCGGGAGTGTTGCGTAGTCGTTTCCAATCCAGGATTGATTCATTTTAATTTGAGTCAGACAGTCTGCATTTTCTGTGGAGAGGCGGATACGCCGATCTGTGATGATGCCTCCGGCAGCACTGAAACAGCGTTCCGACATAACGCTGGCTGCCGGGCAAGCCAGCACCTCTATTGCGTACATTGCCAGTTTGTGCCAGGTGTCTAGCTTCGATACCCAATAGTTGAAGGGTGCAGATGGATTGTTCAACACAGCTATGCCATCTGACATGTAGTCCTTGACCATCTTCTCCAGGCGATCGGTGTTGGAGGTGGATCTGCACGCTTGCTGTTCTGTGTGCTGCTGCATGGGTGTCAGAAAATTTTCCCACTCCAAGGACACTGCCGATACCATTCCCTTTTGGGCACTAGCTGCGGCTTGTGTTGTTTGCTGCCCTCCTGGTCATCCTGGGTTTGCGGAAGTCAGTCTGTCGGCGTACAACTGGCTAGAGGAGGGGGAGGATGTCAATCTCCTCTCTAAAGTCTCCACAAGGGCCTGCTGGTATTCTTCCATTTTGACCTGTCTGACTCTTTCTTCAAGCAGTTTTGGAACATTGTGTTTGTACCGTGGATCCAGAAGGGTATAAACCCAGTAATTGGTGTTGTCCAGAATGCGCACAATGCGTGGGTCACGTTCAATGCAGTCCTAGGCCGAAGAGGTCATAGCCTAGGGTCACAAAAACCTGTTTATTTGGGCTATTTCAATGGTAGTGATGCTGACGTACATAAATCTCAGCCATGGCCGTTAGCAACGTCTGAATTTCACGAAATGTCTCATGCAGGTAGAAGACATATTGTTAGACTTGGATTCCAAAGATGGGGTCCCTACATCTCTGCAAACCAGAGTTACAGGGGTCCAAAATTGGTAAAATCCCCCATAGGCTTTCATTGCCTCCCTATTTCACTTTCCAAAATCTCACATCTTTTCAAAGGGCAATTGCTCAGCAGTGGCAAATTTTCTAGCATTGTAGGGACCCTTAGGGGGAACATGACTGGTGAGTTTCGGGCCCCTAGGCCAAAGAGGTCATAGCCTAGGGTCACAAAAACCTGTTTATTTGGGCAATTTCAATGGTAGTGATGCTGACGTACATAAATCTCAGCCATGGCCGTTAGCAACGTCTGAAATCCACGAAATGTCTCATGCAGGTAGAAGACATATTGTTAGACTTGGATTCCAAAGATGGGGTCCCTACATCTCTGCAAACCAGAGTTACAGGGGTCCAAAATTGGTAAAATCCCCCATAGGCTTTCATTGCCTCCCTATTTCACTTTCCAAAATCTCACATCTTTTCAAAGGGCAATTGCTCAGCAGTGGCAAATTTTCTAGCATTGTAGGGACCCTTAGGGGGAACATGACTGGTGAGTTTCGGGCCCCTAGGCCGAAGAGGTCATAGCCTAGGGTCACAAAAACCTGTTTATTTGGGCTATTTCAATGGTAGTGATGCTGACGTACATAAATCTCAGCCATGGCCGTTAGCAACGTCTGAATCTCACGAAATGTCTCATGCAGGTAGAAGACATATTGTTAGACTTGGATTCCAAAGATGGGGTCTCTACATCTCTGCAAACCAGAGTTACAGGGCTCCAAAATTGGTAAAATCCCCCATAGGCTTTCATTGGGCCTACTATTTACCGTTCCAATATCTCACACCATTTCAAAGGGCAATGGCTCAGCAGTGGCAAAACTCACCAGTAATGATCCCCCTAAGAGTCCCTACAATGCTAGAAAATTTGGTACTGCTGAGCCATTGCCCTTTGAAAAGATGTGAGATTTTGGAAAGTGAAATAGGGAGGCAATGAAAGTCTATGGGGGATTTTACCAATTTTGGACCCCTGTAACTCTGGTTTGCAGAGATGTAGGGACCCCATCTTTGGAATCCAAGTCTAACAATATGTCTTCTACCTGCATGAGACATTTCGTGAAATTCAGACGTTGCTAACGGCCATGGCTGAGATGTATGTACGTCAGCATCACTACCATTGAAATAGCCCAAATAAACAGGTTTTTGTGACCCTAGGCTATGACCTCTTCGGCCTAGGGGCCCGAAACTCACCAGTCATGTTCCCCCTAAGGGTCCCTACAATGCTAGAAAATTTGCCACTGCTGAGCAATTGCCCTTTGAAAAGATGTGAGATTTTGGAAAGTGAAATAGGGAGGCAATGAAAGCCTATGGGGGATTTTACCAATTTTGGAGCCCTGTAACTCTGGTTTGCAGAGATGTAGGGACCCCATCTTTGGAATCCAAGTCTAACATTATGTCTTCTACCTGCATGAGACATTTCGTGAAATTCAGACGTTGCTAACGGCCATGGCTGAGATTTATGTACGTCAGCATCACTACCATTGAAATTGCCCAAATAAACAGGTTTTTGTGACCCTAGGCTATGACCTCTTCGGCCTAGGACTGCATTGAACGCGACCCACGCATTGTGCGCATTCTGGACAACACCAATTACTGGGTTTATACCCTTCTGGATCCACGGTACAAACACAATGTTCCAAAACTGCTTGAAGAAAGAGTCAGACAGGTCAAAATGGAAGAATACCAGCAGGCCCTTGTGGAGACTTTAGAGAGGAGATTGACATCCTCCCCCTCCTCTAGCCAGTTGTACGCCGACAGACTGACTTCCGCAAACCCAGGATGACCAGGAGGGCAGCAAACAACACAAGCCGCAGCTAGTGCCCAAAAGGGAATGGTATCGGCAGTGTCCTTGGAGTGGGAAAATTTTCTGACACCCATGCAGCAGCACACAGAACAGCAAGCGTGCAGATCCACCTCCAACACCGATCGCCTGGAGAAGATGGTCAAGGACTACATGTCAGATGGCATAGCTGTGTTGAACAATCCATCTGCACCCTTCAACTATTGGGTATCGAAGCTAGACACCTGGCACAAACTGGCAATGTACGCAATAGAGGTGCTGGCTTGCCCGGCAGCCAGCGTTATGTCGGAACGCTGTTTCAGTGCTGCCGGAGGCATCGCCACAGATCGGCGTATCCGCCTCTCCACAGAAAATGCAGACCGTCTGACTCAAATTAAAATGAATCAATCTTGGATTGGAAACGACTACGCAACACTCCCGGACCCCAACCAAGTAACATGAACAATGAACATCTGTGATGGGTTAGCATTTCCGGTCCCTGTTTATTGAACCTCTCATCTGTATTACATTTATGACTGCATGGCGACAAAATGCAAATTGCTATCCGCACGCTTCTTGTCCTCATGCAAGGCCTGGGTTGTTGTGTCTCAAAGCGTGGCCTTCTCCTCCTGCGCCACCCTCCTCCTGTTCCATCACGTGTGCTGCTGCTGGGTTAGCGTTACCGGTCCCTTTTCCTGGAACCTCTTATATGTATTACATTTATGACTGCATGCCGACAAAAAGCATGTTACCTGTGCAAAGAAAACAGACATTTCCCGCATTTAAAAGACAGTTTTCCCTTTGAAACTTTAAAATCGATTTTCTCAAAAACTATAAGCTCTTTTTGCTAAAAAATTTTTCCTCTTGTACCCACTCCCAAGGTGCACATACCCTGTAAATTTGGGGTATGTAGCATGTAAGGAGGCTTTACAAAGCACGAAAGTTCGGATCCCCATTGACTTCCATTATGTTCGGAGTTCGGCTCGAACACCCGAACATCGCGGCCATGTTCGGCCTGTTCGGCCCGAACATCTAGATGTTCGCCCAACACTAATATCAATATTGAGTCCCTATACACCTCTATTCCGCACGAGATTGCCATGAAGGCCATCAGGTAGTTTTTGAATCAATATAGGGGAAGGATGGTAGCCATGGAACCAGGTGGTTATCGATCTCCTTGAGTTGGTGTTGTCCTGTAATTGTTTCCTTGCAGACAGAGTGATGCACCGACAGACCAGGGGGACATCTATGGGGGCCACGTGTGCGCCGGCCTATGCGTGTTTGCATCTGGGGGCATGGGAGAGGTTGAAGGTGTACCCCCAGCAGATCTTTGGCACACACGCGGCCCTCTGGCTGTGCTTTATTGAAGACATTTTCCTGGTCTGGAGGAGACCTCGTGAGAATCTGGTGAGCTTCTTGGAGGGTCTCAATGTGAATTCACATAATTTGAGAGTCATGTACACTATTGAGACAGAACAAATTGCTTTTTTTGGATCTTCTGATCAAAAAAGGAAATGGCAAATTCGAAACGGTGCTACACAGAAAGGAGACTGCAGGTAACACCTATCTGTATGGTCCAAGTTTCCATCCTGGGAGTCAGAAGTGGGGTATACCCCATGGACAGCTTGTACAAGTTCTCAGAAATTGCTCTGAAGAGGAGGAATTTCTGGTTTAAGCAGATAAGATGTGCAATCATTTTAGGAAAAGAGGATATCCTGAATGAGTATTAGATGAGGCTCTAGAGTGAGCCAAACTATTAGACCACAACGAATGTTTGAAAAAGAAAAAAAATAATGAGGATGACAAAGTCAGACTCATTACGACATATGGGTCCCACTGGCCACAATTGAGGAAGGTGCTTGAAAAGCACTGGCATGTTCAAAGTTTGGACCCTGATGTGGTCAAGTTGGTGGGTCCCTGTCCACTTCTGACTCCCAGAAGAGCCCCAAATCTGAGGGACACCTTAGTGAGAGCTGAGGCTTACTCCAGAAACCAGAGTGGGGGAGAGGGTTGGGGCTTTTTAGGCCCTATCCCAAAAGGTATGTATCCTTGCGGATCATGTGTGTGCTGCAAGTTGGTGGATAAAACCAAAACATTAAAAAATGCAAAGGAGAATAAACAATATGAGATAAAGAATTTAATAAATTGTAAATCAGAAGGAGTCATTTACATGATTTCATGCCCGTGTGGTTTAAAATATGTAGGAAACACATTGCTAATATTAAGGATACAGATGAAAAAAGCCTGTTGGGTGCCCATTTGCCTTATTCCATAAAAGCAATCCTGATTGTTTGAGGTTTAAAGGAATTCTGACGTCAAAACAAGCAGAAGGGGTGGGGACTACAAGAGATTATTATATCAGGTGGAAAACAGATAGATATACAGTATAATCTAGGTAAGCTTGTCCCCATTATTTCTCAGTTTGACCAATTCCAGTTTAAAAATAAAAAGTGCTAGTGTAGATAAAAAAAACACACATTTTGTTTAGCTATTTTTACCGCCTATCACAAAACTTAGATTATGTTCCTGTCACAATTTATGTTGAAGATATTTCATTCTGAAATAATGCTACAGAGTGTATTTTTCACTATGAACTGAGAAAATAAAAGTATTTTTAATGGTAAAAATCAATCTCATTAGCTCAGGAAACATATATTCTCCTTCACCAATTAGTACTGCATCAGATAGTGCCAGAAATGTGCACAGGAGCAAGCCCAATCCTGCACAGCGCTGCTTCTGCTACAAAACAAATATCTACTGACTCGTGGCTTAGAAGAAGTCACAGAGGATGTAGATATACTGTAGTGGTGGATAAAGTGGTTAAGATACAAACAACCTGCTTGCAACCACGGTTTTACATTAAGATCCGGGATTAGGAAATTTAACACTTCAAGTGGGAATCTGGGTATTATTTGATCCAGATGATCAGGAGTGCTTTACAAAGTGCTGCAATGCTTTGAGAGTAGCCTGAATTGAAGGATATTGTGTGGCGGGGGTTTATATCTTAAAATAATATTGGTTAAAATAGCTCTTAGGTACAGACCAAGAAGTTTCTCTTCCATTTTAGCCGAAAGCTTGCCCGCTGAGTTATTTCACCAATATTTAGAGGTTTCTAAATTAGCTGCGAGGTAGTAATTCTCTATGTGAGGGAAACTCAAGCCTCCCAATTTCCTAGGCAAGTATAATAATTGTGACGCTAATCTGGACATTTTACCGGCCCATACAAAATCTTTGAAGATTTTATTCAAATCGGAGAAATATGATTTATGTATTGGAATATGAATAGTCATAAATAGATATAGAATTTTGGGGATTATAAACATTTTTAATGCGGCTATTTTTCCTGACCAAGAAAGTATACATTTATTCATGGAGATACAATCTGACTTAATTTTGGATAGCAGAGGGAGGAAATTGGTTTTGAAAAGGTCAGCTGAATGTTTTGCCCGATTGATACCCAGATAAGGAACTGAAGAACTTGCCCATGGGAAAGGGAAATTGGTAGTAATATGATTTTGTAGAGATTTTAAAATGTTTAGTCCCATGAGTATGGATTAATTTGCAAAAAAATATATATTTTTGAAGGCAAGGAATTTCTTTGTCTAGTAGTTAGATATGGTGGTAAACCTTTCAAGCGGGAATTTATGAATTGTTTAATGAGGATGTGTCCCCTTTAAAAGACAGAGAGAGAGGAAGAGTCCTTTTTTGTGTGTGGATATTAAGATGCTTACAATAACAATAGAAAATATTAGGTCTATATTTATTGGGCTATAACTATATAAAATTTTATGGCAGACCAATCAAAATTGTATGTGTGTGGGGTGCATGATTTCTGATATCAAATCAGTGCTTTGCAATTATGAGGGTTTCTTATCCCTAGCAATGTGTATAAATTGGCCATGACTGAATATCATGAATGACATTTAAGCAGGAAGATTGAATTCAAATAGGCTCCTTTTGCAGCATCTGAATTTGATCTGAGAGGAATGGCGGAAAGACATTGCTGGATCATATCATGCAGAATCTAATCTGTGCCAAAATGAGCTGTGAATTGAATTGAAAGTGAGGCTTGGATACACTTTTGTGTTAAAAGGAAAAGGCACTCCCTGCAGCCCATTACCACAGCGACATCACACTGAGGAAGCTCACATGGTTTGTGGGCGTAACTCATATGTGGGCGTGGTTCTTTACGCATGGCAAGTAGGAAGGACTTTTGAACCTGCACGTGGGAATCTAAGCTAATGGCTAAGCGTGTACCCCAGTTGGTGGTGAGACAGGTACCTGGTAAGCTGCGAGACGCCTCAGCACTGTGAGATACACTAACCTTGAAGCCCATCTGAAGAAGTAACAATGCTGCCAAATCGCTGTCTGATGATATAATAGCTTAAAGAGAGTCTGAAGCGAGAATAAATCTCGCTTCAGAGCTCATATTCAGCAGGGTGTCGAGATTTCCATATGGCGAAATAACGTTTTTCCAATAAACTGAACTGCGCATGATCAAATACAAATAAAACCTAATTAATTTCCTTCCCCTAAGGTACAGGAGACAAAGACTTTTTAATATACGGGGATTATAGGTTAATATAGGTGCATTGATTATATAGAAATGTATAGCCTATTTTAATGTAGCGATGCTGAATTGTCCAGTCTGTGTGTCTCAAGGAAGATCAGATGTTAGTTAGCAAGTGGTTAGCCATTCAAGAGTGTCTTTGAATAGAAAGGAGACCACGATCTGACTAATAGTTAACACAGTTACCTTGCTTGGCCAAACAATTGCCAAACAAGAGAAGTTGAGTAACAATGGAAGAGACCTCTCAAGAGGCAAATATATTTGCTGAAAAGATGAACCTCTGAATACAATCTCTAAGGCTTGTATATTTTAGAAATTAACCATTGTTGCAGACCAAGAAACTTGGTGACATAGCAAACACAGGCTGAGTTAAACAATTCCCCATCTAAGGACACGACTCAGAGAATAACACATGACTCACTCATATGTATACCTTATGAGTAGAAATGTATCATACAAAGAGTAATACAGATATTATATGATTAAGTCTTATACATTAGTTACAATCAATTCAATAATAATATGGATATGCTATATGTTTACCAGTGTTGCATGTTAAACAATAATGTTAATGGTATAAAACTCTGCTAACAAGCACAATATGTTATAAAGGAGAGGTCCATGGTGGTTTTCAATATGTCACTATGATTTTGGATCAAATCCAATCTATCCGAAATATGGTAGAAAAGGTCACTGTATCCTGAATAATAACCAGTGATCCCATCCAGATCAGCTATCCATAAGATATGAAATGTTTATAACATTGATTCATTCACTGTGGGCTATAATAAAACACAATCAAAATGTCTTTAATTTTGCCACATATCCCATTAATAAGGTGATTAGTTAGCCAACGGCACCTCCAGAGGGTGAAATCCAACATTACACTTGGGTTAAAGATTAGTGACTGATCACTCCCACTGATCACTCCTACTGCCTTGTGATAGGTTGGAAGATTTAATCTCCTGGGCAGGATCATAGGTAGTGAGGGGAATAAGAAGAGATGGGTCAGTCATGAAGGGATCATCATCAGACCACCAGCAGATCTGAGCAGACCAGAACATTAGGGATCCATGCCATCTGAATGATCGCAAGCAGCCACGCCTAAAGGAATACGCCCCAGAGGCCATCTTGGTGACTATACTTGAACCCAGTTATAAATTTTTCTTTTTAGTCATATGGCTTATCACAGCACGAATATCTGAACTTTTGATTTATTGACAATTGTCTTTCTTAGTTTATAGTCATTTATAGCCAAAGGGAGTGGGCTCTTCCAGTGCACAGGAATTGCCCTCTCCATATATTTGATAAAACCCATTCAGTGGGTATATTTTTCTGTCGTTTAACACAATCAATCGTTCAAGAATCGCTGACTGTGAATGCCATAAATTGTTTTGGATAAAAGCGCTAGATATTTCAAGCTACCTTCTTTAAGTATTGATATTTTGATATTTTGCCGCAACACGTGCAGGCCACGCCTAGCAAGATTTAGAATGACTCAATAGATATTCTATTCCAAAAATATATATATATGTTACCTGCTCGCTCTGTGTAGTAACACAGGCCAGCGGAGGTTAAAGTGTAGACAGAAGTAAAATTCCTGTCATTCATAGTTGATTGCATAGCAATTGTGGGGCAACGCCCAGTCAGTATATCCACTGAGTCATCCTAAATTTGTCATAGTGAATGGTAAAGCTGACACCAGCCATTTTATTTTGGATAGCGCATTTTTGATTTTGACTGCGCAATTTTTATTCTAATAGCGCCATTTTGATTTTTAATAGCAGCCATTTTGATTTTAATAGCAGCCATTTTGATTTTTGATAGCAGCCATTTTGATTTTAATAACAGCCATTTTGATTTTAATAGCAGCCATTTTTTTGATTCAGCCATCTTGTCTTCACAAATTCTGTGGTAACATGGCCGGCGGCCATATTTGATGAGTCATAGCTCTGTACTATATTTGAGTTGACGGCTAATTGGTTTAAGCTTTTTGTATTGGTAAATAAGTATAATAACATTTTGATGTTTTACTGAAGTTGTATTATCCAGCTCATTGCTTATTATAAGAATAACCTTATGAGTCTTGTGTTAAATCAAAAGTGCAATTTTATATTGTTTTGATATTGTAATATTTATTTGATATTAAATTAATCTTTTTACAAATTGGTCTACGTCTACATGTTTAAACCAGTACTTGGAAAAACCTCGAAAAACGAGCTCACACAGTTAGGCGTGTGTTTGTATTTTTAGCTCCTCCCATTTTTTTCCAGGAGCATTACATTTTTGATTTTATATTTATCTAATTTTTAACGATTAATACAAACATTGACAAAACGCCCGACAAGGGGCATGTGTGCCCCTGCTAAAACGCCGCTATCCCATGGCTAAACGGGGGTCCCTTACCTCACAAATCGCCTCCGTGCAGCGCATCCCCTCTTCCGCATTGAGGCAGGGCTAATGGCCACAGCCCTGCCTCACACGCGTCTGTCAGTGCGTATCTCCGCCTCTCCTCCGCCCCTCTCAGTCTTCCTTCGCTGAGAGGCGGCGATGCGCCGCTGATAGACGGCGCTGAGAGGCAGGGCTGCAGCCGTTAGCCCTGCCTCAACAGCAGCAAAATCTACGACCAATTTGGTCGTAGATTTTGCAGGGGGGGATTTGGGGGGTAAGGGACCCCCGTTTAGCCGTGGGATAGCGGCGTTTTAGCAGGGACACACATGCCCCTGCTGAATATAAGCACTGAAGCGAGATTTATTCTCGCTTCAGTGTCTCTTTAAAGGACACCTGAGGCGAAAATAAACTAATGGAATAAACAATTGTATCTATCTTCCGTCTCCAAAAAATAACTTTTTAAGATATTCCTCAGTTTTATTTTATGTTTAAATCTACTTTTTAAATTTTAACTGTGTTATTGTTTTTGCTCAATGATACATTCAATGAAGTATGCCAGAGCTCAAATCTATGAACTATTGACCCTTTTTATATCTTCCTTGCTCTCAGAAGCCATTTTCTGCTAGGAAGGTGTTTTATAGTTGGAATGTCTTATCAGTAAGGGTCACACTGTAGTCACTTCCTGTCTGAGTCAGGACTGAGTCAGCCACTTACATACCTGATATTTAACTCTTTCAGCCAGAGAAAGAAAAAAAGGAACACAGCATAGTTATGGGTGTGCTAGGCACTATATATACACGTCTATCTCATTATGTCACATGTTACTTCGTGTATCCTTTAACCTCCCCGGCGTTCAATTTTCCCAGGATTTCTTTGCAAAAAGTGATAAAAGGTATTTCTAAAAAACTTTTTTTTCCTGTAACTTGCCAAAATGTGTCAAGCAAGGGTCTAGTATACAGTGCAGGAGCGTATTGATGTGTATGCACGTTTATACTGTTCACAGCATGTTTTTATGGATGGACATTTCTGTCCATACCGCTGGGGAGGTTAAGTGGTGACATCACTGGATGATCATACTGTATAGTTTGGCCAAACAAATGGAGATTATGCTCCATTAAAAAAAACTGGACTGTTCTTAAAGTGATATGAACTGGCATATTAGCAGAGTTGAGAAGCTGACACTACATCTACTGCTGCTTTACTAACTGTTATCATACAAGTTGCTGTTTTTTTTGCTTGGTGTCCTTTGGAACCACAGTTTATGCTGCTAGTCCATCGATTCAAGTGTATTCTACTGATGCTTTCACTTCCTGCTTTCTCCATCCACACGCATACAATTAAGATCGGCCGATCTGGACAATTGCTTGTATGTGTATGGTGTGAGTGAGTGCAGGTTGATCAGAGTTTTTATGGGTGGGTGGGGGGGGGGGGGTTGATGGGATGCCTACTGCATTTGGGAGAACCGTAATTGATTGATCAATAAAGTTTTGCATTTTTATAGTTATTTGAGTGGCGGTCAGCATTTTTGTTTTTGGGAATTTGTATGCAGACCAGCCCTCCCTGACTTTCTAGTCAGGTGAACTAAAAATAAATCTCCCCCCCCCCCTTTTTTTGTACCTGAAAATAGAAGCAATATACTTATCGGGAAAGAGACTCCTCTACTGTCTTCCAGTGCTGTTCCCCATGTTCATCACAGCAGCTTCACTTGAATCTCCCACACTGACAGGCAGTGCAGGGCTACAAAAAAATGGCCACTGGAGCCCAGCACTGGAAACACTAATATACACCAGTGCTGGGCCTCAGGCGCCATTTACCTGTAGCCCTTCTGGTGGAATCTACTCAGACTCTCGCAGCCTGGAACTGCTGAGTAGAGTTGGGCCGAACGGTTCGCCTGCGAACGGTTCCAGGCGAACTTTGGGGGTTCGCGTTCGCCTGCATCAGGCGAACTTTTGCGGAAGTTCGATTCGCCCCATAATGCTGTATTGAGCAAAATTTTTAGCCTCCATTTCACTGTCAGCAGACATGTTATTGTCAAACACACTGCTTTCAGTGTTAGAGAACCCACCCTCCCTTCAAGCTAGGTCCTTTATACCATTTGACTCAGTTGTCTGCCTACACTAATTAATTATGGGACAGCTGGTACACACTCTGCTAGGGAGATTTTAATTCCTCCCTCCTACCGAGGGAGGAGGGTCTCTTCTGCCAGGGAATTATACTATTTTAAAAACCAGTATACATCATACCATAGCTGGTACATCATACCATAGCTGGGAATACATACATGAGTATACATCATACCATAGCTGGGAATCGAACCCAGATCTCACTGTGTGGTGGACACGTCACCCTAAGCACTGTACCACTACAGAAGTAAGTGAAGCTAGCCTAAAATTTAACATTTATGCTCAATGCAATAGAACCATTAGGTTGCTTAAAGGAGAACTGTAGTGAGAGGTATATGGAGGCTGCCATATTGATTTCCTTTTAAGCTATACCAGTTGCCTGGCAGCCCTGCTGATCTATTTGGCTGCAGTAGTGTGAATCACACCAGAAACAAGCATGCAGCTAATCTTGTCAGATCTTACAAAAATGTCAAACACCAGATCTGCTGCATGCTTGTTCAGGGTCTAGGGCTAAAAGTATTGGAGGCAGAGGATCTGCAGGATAGCCAGGTAACCGGTATTGCTTAAAAGGAAATCAATATGGTAGCCTCCATATACCTTTCACTACAGTTCTCCTTTAAAGGGAACCTTAACTGAGAGTGATATGGCTGTTTCCTGTAAACAATACCAGTTGCCTGGCAGTCCAGCTGATCTTTGTGACTGCAATAGTGGCTGAATCACACCCTGAAACAAGCATGCAGCTAATCCAGTCTGACTTCAGTCAGAGCACCTGATCTGCATGCTTGTTCAGGGGCTGTGGCTAAAAGTATTAGAGACACAGGATCAGCAGGCAATTCAGGCAACTGGTATTATTTTAAAAGGAAAAATTAGCTGCATGCTTGTTTCTGGTGTGATTCACACTACTGCAGCCAAATAGATCAGCAGGGCTGCCAGGCAACTGGTATAGCTTAAAAGGAAATCAATATGGCAGCCTCCATATACCTCTCACTACAGTTCTCCTTTAAGCAACCTAATGGTTCTATTGCATTGAGCATAAATGTTAAATTTTAGGCTAGCTTCACTTACTTCTGTAGTGGTACAGTGCTTAGGGTGACGTGCCCACCACACAGTGAGATCTGGGTTTGATTCCCAGCTATGGTATGATCTGGTGTTTGACATTTTTGTAAGATCTGACAAGATTAGCTGCATGCTTGTTTCTGGTGTGATTCACACTACTGCAGCCAAATAGATCAGCAGGGCTGCCAGGCAACTGGTATAGCTTAAAAGGAAATCAATATGGCAGCCTCCATATACCTCTCACTACAGTTCTCCTTTAAGCAACCTAATGGTTCTATTGCATTGAGCATAAATGTTAAATTTTAGGCTAGCTTCACTTACTTCTGTAGTGGTACAGTGCTTAGGGTGACGTGTCCACCACACAGTGAGATCTGGGTTCGATTCCCAGCTATGGTATGATGTATACTCATGTATGTATTCCCAGCTATGGTATGATGTACCAGCTATGGTATGATGCATACTCATGTATGTATTCCCAGCTATGGTATGATGTACCAGCTATGGTATGATGTATACTGGTTTTTAAAATAGTATAATTCCCTGGCAGAAGAGAATAGGTAGAAGGGAGGAGGGAGGTGGGAGGAATTAAAATCTCCCTAGCAGAGTGTGTAGCAGCTGTCCCATAACTAATTAGTGTAGGTAGGCAAATGGTATAAAGGACCTTGCTTGGAGGAGGGAGGGTGGGTGGGTGGGTCCTCCAGCAGTGATGTGTATTTCACTCAATTAGGTGTGGCTCCAGGTATTAGAGCTTTTGAAACATGTTTTCTATCATTTTTCCAGTTGATAGAATTTTTTAAAACTTTGAAAGTTCGCCTCCCCATTGAAGTCTATGGCGGTTCGCGAACTTTTTCGCGAACCGAACCTTTCGCGGAAGTTCGCGAACAGGGTTCGTGAACCTAAAATCGGAGGTTCGGCCCAACTCTACTGCTGAGGTATATCTGGTGAACTGGCTTGGTGCCCATGGGATGCCGCAACGATGGTTCACCTACTTGTGGGCAATATCTGCGGCAGTGTAACTGCCCCTGCACCAGCATGCTGAATGAAACAGCCAAATGGGGTGGTATGGCCTGCAGGCCGTACTTTGCCTATCCCTGATCTAACCCCAAGACTAAAACACCTGTATCCAATCATTTCCTTCTAATTTACATAAAAGGTTTGGAGAGTACTCAGCCTGGAACTAGATGCAGCTGGGATCTGTGTGGGCTAGCCTGGATTGTATGATACATCCACATGCACTCACTGATCAACAGATGTCATGCAATAGGAGGGAAGGAAAGAGGCACTGTGGGTGCTTCTTCACCTTTAATCACAGGGTTCACATAGACAAGCAGTTTGTAGTGAGGGTTAACAAGCCTGACAGCTTTTTTGCATTAACAAACGCTTCCTCAGAGGCTACAAAGATGAACAAAGATTCATCTTTGAAGCCTCTGAGGAAGTGTTTGTTAACGTGAAACAGCTGTCAGGCTTGTTAACCCCCCTCTGCTAACTGCTTGTATATGTGAACCCTGTGATTAAAGGTGAAGTAGCACCTACAGTGCCTCTTTCCTTCTCTCCTATTGCTTCATTCTAATTTACATTTGGCGTATAGCACTGAGGCATTGGGGTATATCTGCCTTATTTATGCTGGTGTATAATATGACCTGGTAATACACTTGACTTCTAATACCTTATCTTCTGCTGCTATCATATGTATAGTATTATCATGTAAGATATAGGGATGATCGGAACATACAATGGTACATGCTAGGCAGGCTTCAGCATGTAGCATTGTAGTGTGTTGTGTTGGTGGTATAATGGTTAGGATAGCAGCCTACAGAGTGGTAGGCCTGGGTTCAATTCCTGGGCCTGGCCAATGTATGTGAGTTGGCTTTTAAAATCCTACAAATCCCTAAGCAAGATCATTTTTCTCTTGGACATATCATAATGGTACATGCTAGGCTGGCTTCAGCATGTAGTGTTGGTGGTGGTATAGTGGTCAAGAGAGCTACCTACCGAGCACTAGACCTGAATGTGCAATTCCCGGCCAAGGTATGTAAGTTGGCTTTTGAAATTCTACAATTTCCTGGAAGACGAGACCTTATTAGGCATAAATAAGTTTGGGGGGGGGGGGGGGATTTGAATTTAGTAAAATTCTGCGGAATTCCGAAATAGGGCTATAGCAATTCCATTTCGTCATTTCGGAACCGGAATCACCAAATTCCGTCCGGAATCGTGGAATTTATAGTTCCGCGTAATGCAGCGACCATCCCTAGTAAGATACAGTGGTTGCCAATCTTCCTCTGTGAAGGCTTAAAAAAATAGATCTGGAACATTCAAGGGCTGAATGCCTCAGCCTTTGGATCCAAAACAAATGATCCAGACTTTAAAAAGAGACTTGAAAACATTTATATTCAAATCCTACTGGAGACATGGACCCGGGCAGAGGATGAATCTCTTGCACCCATGGGATACAGGGAATTTTCTGTATCTTCACAGAAAAACAAGAACGTTATACAGGGTCGTTGTTCAGGAGGCATACTAATACGGTACAAGGAGGAGCTTACAGAGCACATTAAAGCAATCAAACGAGGAGACAGCCACATCTGGTTCAAAATAAACAGCTCCATCCTCATCTCTCAGTCCAACATGTACCTGTGTGCAGCATACAGTATATCCCCCTAACAGAGTCCCCTTACTACAATCCTGATATCTATGAGATCCTGCAAAGAGAAGCCAGCCACTTCCAGTCTCGGCAGAGTACTCATCTATGGAGACCTTAATGCCAGAACAGGCACAGAGAAGGACTATCTGACCTCTGAGGGAAACACATACATACTTGGAGGAGAGAGCTATTATCAGGAACCAATGCAGACAGCAAGAAATAGCTATGATAAGGCAGTAAACAAAAATGGGAAAGCCCTCCTAAACCTGTGCCGGAGCCTCTGCCTATACATAATGAATGGGCGAACCAGGGGTGACTCTCTTGAGAGATTTACTATGAACTCACACGTAGGCAGCAGTGTGGTAGATTATGCCATCACAGACACAGACCCCATAAATATCAATGCCCTCATAGTCACCCCTGAAACACACCTGTCAGACCACAACCAACTCTTGCTGTACCTGAAATCCACCGATAACCGCACAGCAGCCTCACCAGTACGGTCTCTACAAGCTGCCACCATCCTTCAAATAGCCCAAACAGTTTGCCACCGAATACACCAACATGACCAAAACTGCCAAAATCCAAGAACTGCTGACAAACTTTTATAACAACCCATATGAACCAAACCAACAGGGTGCCAGCCATGCAGTGAAATACTTCAGTAACATCCTATATACCATGGCAGTACTAGCAGGCCTCAAGCAGACCAACTTTAAGAGATCCACAAATAAACAGTCACAAAAAAATGGTTTGACAGTGAATGCAAGGCTCTACGTAATTCGCTAAGGGCAGCCTCTAACCAAAAGCACAGAGACCCCAACAACCAGGACCTAAGGGAAGCCCATGACCACCTACAGAGACAATAGAAAGACACCCTCAGGTGGAAAAAACAAAGCCACATCTCCCAAAAACTCCAACAGCTGGAGGACTCCCTCCAGGACAACTCTTTCTGGGAGACCTGGAACCATATCGGTGTAAAGCCCAAAAAAAGCCCTCTTCATATCTAAAATGGCCACATCTGGCTCCACTACTTCAGGGACCTCTACAAAGACATCCCAGAAAATTCCCAAACCTTGGAACAGAAACAAATAGCCGCAAAACTGAAGGACATGTAGAAGACAATCAAGGACTTTCAAAACCCTCTGGATACACCAATCATGGTGCAGGAAATAAGAGAAAGAACAAAGCTGATAAAATGTAAGAAGGCCAGCGGTACAGATGGCATCCTGCCAGAGATGATCAAATACAGCCCCCCAGACATACATGAGGCACTCACAAGACTATTCAACCTTATCCTGAGGGCGGGCTCCTTTCCTCAGGCCTGGTGCGAAGGCCTCATAACACCCATCTACAAGAATGGGGACAGATATGATCCAGTCAACTACAGAGCAATCTGTGTCAGCAGCACACTGGGGAAACTCTTTAACAACATCATGAATAAAAGGATCCTCTCCTTTCTCACACAGCCGGACGTACTCAGCAAAAGCCAAGCCGGGTTCATGCCAAACCACCGCACAACCGACCACATCTACACACTGCACAGCCTCGTCAAGACCCATGTCCAAAGCTCACGTGGCAAAATACACGCTTGCTTTGTGGATTTTAAGAAGGCATTTGACTCGGTGTGGCACCCAGGCCTTTTCCTAAAACTCTTAGAGAGCGGAATAGGAGGAGGAACCTATGATGAGGATTTGTGGATTTTAAGAAGGCGTTGGACTCAGTGTGGCTCCCAGGCCTTTTCCTAAAACTCTTAGAGAGCAGAATAGGAGAACCTATGATGTCATCAAGAGTTCATATACTTGGAATCAATGCAGTGTGAAAGTGGATGGGAAGAGAAGCGCGTTCTTCAAGCAGGGTCGAGGAGTCAGGCAGGGCTGCAATCTGAGCCCAACGCTCTTCAACATATACATTAACCAACTGGCTGTAGCCCTGGAATCCTCCCCAGCACCAGGCCTCCTCCTGCATGACCGTGAGGTGAAGTTCCTGCTGTATGCAGATGACCTTGTGCTGCTCTCCCCAACAGAGAAAGGGCTACAGGATAGCCTGGCAGTATTGGAGAGTTGTTGTACCACATGGGCACTGCCCATAAACCCAAAGAAGACAAAAGTGATGGTGTTCCAGAGGAAGAATGGAAATAAAAACCCCACCTCCTCATTTATATGGCTCCCAACTGGTGTCCACCAACAGCAACACCTACCTGGGGCTGGAGAGCAACCAATCAGGGAGCTTTAAACCGGCAGTAAAGGCACTAAAAGAAAAAGCCTGCAGAACATTTTATGCCATCAGAAGACAGCTTTACCACCTAAAACCACCAGTGAGAGTCTGGGTAAAGATATTCGGCAGCATCATCACCCCAATCCTGCTCTATAGCAGTGAGGTATGGGGCCCGGTCACCTACCCTGACCAATCAAAATAGGACTCCAGACCAACAGAAATCTTCCATGTAGAGTTCTGCAAGTATCTTCTCCAAGTCCATCGCAGCACCTCAAACTCAGCCTGCCAGGGAGAGCTAGGCAGATTCCCACTATGACTGACTATTCAGCAGAGGGCACTCTCATACTGGGCAGCAGCCCCAGCACTTACCACCATAAAGCCTCACTGAGCCAGGGGGGCGAGGCCATACCACGCACTCTCAAGCAAAGCATCAGCAGCCAACCCAACCAAGACCACCAACACAGGCTGACAAAAGCCCAAATAAAAGGGACTATAGAAACCAGCAAGGAACGATACATAGAGGAATGGAGAAGTGACATAAAGAATTCCCAGAAACTCGCTGTCTACCAATCACTACAGCGGGAGTACACAATGGCTCCATATCTGGAAAGGCTACACCACCACAAAGACAGACAGACCCTGAACCTGTACCATCTGAGTGCCCACAGCCTGGAGATAGAGAGAGGGTGGCACAGACAGACATGGAACCCCCGGGAGGAGAGACTGTGCAAACAATGTTACCAGGGGGTTTAGGAGGATGAGGCCCACTTCCTGCTACACTGCAGCAAATACGTGCCTGTAAGGACTGTCCACTTCCAGAGACTCTCTGACCAGATCCAGGATTTTACCTCCACAGATGAGGAGAGGAAACTCTACATCCTACTGGGGGAGGAGGAAACAACCGTGCAAATAGCTGCCCGGTATGTCACAGCCTGCCACCAACTGAGAGGAACATGATACCACATGGACTGTATACCCCCAATAACCCCTATGGACCATATATCTCAGCCCCCCATATTGTCCCCTACATCCTCCACACCCTAAGGACTACATACCCCAACCCCCTATACCCTTCCCTTATTCCCACAACCCCCTCCCCATGTTAATGCTTTGTTTTGCTTTGGCAATGCTAAATGTATTTGGTCCTGCCAATAAAGCTTTTTTGGATTTGGATGTTACCCCTAAAATTATTTAGAATAATCAGGAGATCCCTGAAGATCCAATGGCAGTGAGAGTGATCCAATCTCTCTGAATATCAGTCCTGCGTGTGTCTGATAAAGCAGCAGGACAACCATATTATCCCACAAAAAACCCACACATATATACGTAGATAAACACTTGTTTTACTTACATAACATACTGTATGTATTGTACTGTATATGTTTTGATTTCAGTGAATTTCATATAGTGAATAAAGAGAAAAAAGTTTCAGGCGTTTGCCATTTTTACTACCTCTGACTGAAGCCCATCCTGATGTAATTTCCTCCCTTACTCTTTTTTTTTTCTCCTAGAAACTGCACTGTCATATCTAACTTGCTTAGTAAACACATGTGAGCACAGCATAGATCGGATTTCAGCAGCTTCACACTGAACTGTACTGAGCCAATCAGTGAGGAGCAGGATTATGGGAGGAGAGATGACAAGCTTGTCGGCATTGTACCAAATAGAGCCAGGGTTTTATTTGTGGCTGACAATCCAACTTTAATAACTAATGGAAAATAAATCCCGCTCTTCTTATTTTACAGTACTTTGTGCATTCAAAACTCAGAGAGCTAGAGAGAGGGAAAACTTCTTCCTAAATTCAGTCTGGGTGAAAGGGAGCTTCTAAGCTTGTAATATTCCCACATCTGCTGCTCACAGTAGGTGAATAACAATGGAATAAAGACATTTCCAGAGTCTCACATTCTTATTTTCACTTTAGGGGGTTTAATTCTGGCTCTGAATTTTACAAAGCAGCCATATCAGTGTGCTGTAAAATCCAGTTCATGCAGCTCCCAAAAAAAACAAATACTTGTCTTATCAGCACTCTCTTGTTATCAGGGGTGTTTTTTCAGCCAAATGAAAGTGTTTGGGCTTCTATTTACCCTTCTGGAGAGCCATGGCTGCACACAACTGCAGATCCTGTCTCATTTACATGGATAATGCACCTGGTTTATTAACTGTTGTGATGGAAAATAAAAAAATTGAACACATGGCAAGTGCTAACTAGACTTGTACCTATCTCTCATGGCTGATGAGATTTGCTTTATGCCCAAAACATTTCCTACACTCAGAACGTGAATAGTGAATAGTGCTTCTCACCAGTGTGAGATCTCTCATGTATGACAAGGTTTTGTTTCTCAACAAAACTTTTCCCACACTCAGTACAAGAAAATGGCCTCTCAAAAGTATGGGATCTCTTATGTATGACAAGGTTTGATTTATACTGAAACCATTTCCCACACTCAGCACAAGAAAATGGCTTCTCAAAATTATGAGATTTCAGGTTTGACACTATCCAGCCATTTTGACATGGGGGACCAGGGTTCGAATCCTGGCTAGGGTCAGTACCTATTCAGTAAGAAGTTCAAGGCAAGACTACCTAACACAGCTAGGTGGCCTCTTGAGCACGTCCCAGTGGCTGCAGCTCTTGAGCGCTTGAGTCCGACAGGAGAAAAGCGCTATACAAATGTTGCGATTATTATTATTATCAAGGTTTGTTTTATGCCCAAAGCATTTCTTACACACAGCCCATAAATAGGGCTTTTTGTCAGTGTGAGATCTCTCATGTCTGACCAGATATGTGACTTCTCTGCAAAACATTTCCCACACTCAACACATGGTTAGGGTTTCTCACCAGCATGAGATTTCTTATGTCTGAGCTCTGGTTTCAAAACAAAACATTTCCCACACTGAGCACATGAATACGGCTTTTCGCAGTGTGAGATCTTTCATGTATGATAAGATTTTGTTTCTCAAAAAAGCATTTCCCACACTCAGTACAAGAAAATGGCTTTGCAAAAGTATGAGATCTCTTATGTTTGAAAAGGTTTGATTTATACCGAAAACAGTTCCCACACTCAGCACATGAATAGGGCTTCTCACCGGTGTGAGATCTCTCATGACTGACAAGCCTTGATTTATGAGTAAACTGTTTCCCACACTCGGCACATGAATGGAGCTTCTCACCTGTGTGAGATCTCTCATGACTGACAAGATATGATTTCAGTGTAAAACATTTCCCACACTCAGCACATGAATAAGGCTTCTCACCAGTGTGAGATCTCTCATGACTGAGAAGAGTTGATTTACGAGCAAAACATTTTCCACACTCAGTACAAGAAAATGGCTTCTCAAAAGTATGAGATCTCATATGTTTCAAAAGGTTTGAGTTATGCCCAAAACATTTCCCACACTCAGCACATGAATAGGGCTTCTCACCAGTGTGAAATCTTTCATGACTAACAAGACCTGATTTACGAGTAAACCATTTCCCACACTCAGCACATGAATAGCTTTTCTCACCAGTGTGAGATCTCTCATGTCTGACAAGATGTGATTTCTGTGCAAAACATTTTCCACACTGCACACATGAATAAGGCTTCTCACCAGTGTGAGTTCTCACATGACTGACAAGATCTGATTTACTCCAAAAACATTTCCCACACTCAGAACATGAATAGGACTTCTCACCAGTGTGAAATTTTTCATGTGTGACAAAACTTGATTTATACCCAAAACATTTCCCACACTTAGCACATGAATAGGGCTTCTCACCGGTGTGAAATCTTTCATGACTAACAAGACTATATTTACGAGCAAAGCATTTCCCACACTCAGCACATGAATAGCTCTTCTCACCAGTGTGAGATCTCTCATGACTGACAAGATTTGATTTATTCCAATAACATTTCCCACACTCAGAACATGAATAGGACTTCTCACCAGTGTGAAATTTCTTATGTGTGACAAAACTTGATTTATCTCCAAAACATTTCCCACACTTAGCACATGAATAGGGCTTCTCGCCAGTGTGAGATCTCTCATGTCTGACAAGATTTGATTTATTTCCAAAACATTTCCCACAGTTAGCACATGAATAGGGCTTATCGCCAGTGTGAGATCTCTCATGTCTGACAAGATTTGATTTATCCCCAAAACATTTCCTACACACAGCACAAGAATAGCGCTTCTCACCGGTGTGAGATCTCTCATGTGTAACAAGCAGTGATTTATATCCAAAACATTTTCCACACTCCACACATAAATGAGGCTTCTCACCAGTGTGAGATTTCTTATGTCTGGCAAGACTAGTTTTCCAAACAAAACTTTTCCCACACATGGAACAGGAATAAGACCTTCCATCAGTGGTAGAGCTCAGCTGGGTATGAGGCCTCTCAGGGTTAGACCGATGAGGGGAGCCTGGGGGATTATTTGGGGTAACCAGGATATCTGCAGGAAGCTCTTGTCCAGTGACATCATCATCCGCTGTACAGTCTGTGGATCCAGAGAGACGAATCTCTGAGAGGTTCCTGATGCCAGAACTCCGGTCTGCAAATACAGAAACATCATCACTTCTAGTAGAGAATTCTGAGTAGAGGAACAACTATCATTAGGGATGAAAGGGGATGTTCAAATAAACTACCTTTTGTGCACACTAGTAGGCTGTGTTTTACAACATCACTACAAAGTCCATAAGAATAGACTGAACACCTACCGGTGTGGGGGTAGATAACGGTGGGTGCTGGTTGCTGGGAGCCTGATAGTAGTTTTAAGCACAAATGCTTCTTTGGATGCTTTGACAAGGAGGTGAGGGTACAGCTTATGGCTATATCTGCTTTAGTTGGAGAAAGTGCTTACTGTTGAAAGTAACCTGCAATGCAAGATTACAGTGTGGGGAGTTCAGGGAGAGAGAGGCCAAATGACATGGACACTTTTCCAAATGGAATTACGAGTCTTGCTGCAGCAGCTAATACATACAATATACAGGCCACTAACACAATATTCCCATAATGAATATAGCTCAGACAATGTCAGTGTTCTCCCCAGAGTTTTTTTATAGCCTGGTGGCATGCAATAGTAGCTGGGTGGGGCGATATGAGAGAATGCAGGGCCGGTGCTTTTGTGCGCAACTCTGCTTACAGCATAGGAGGAGGTGAGCTGATGACAATTGGGTGCTCACCAAAACTAGCCGGGTGGAGCAACCGGCTAAAAGAGCCTGGGGAGAACACTGAATGTAGAGCAGAAAATCTGGCTGAAATAGTCGAAAGTATGTTTTATGTTAAAGTGTACCTGAGACAATGAGGGAGAGAAAAATTATACATACCTGGGGCTTCCTCCAGTCCCCACCAGGCTAATCAGTCTCTGGCTATCCACCTCCACCACATGGATCCTCTGGAACTCGGCCCCAAAAGTCCTTTGGTCTGGGGCATTCTGTGCACGTGTGGCCTGGCCACGCATGCTCCCTATGGGAGCGTGGGGGGGGGAGCACGAATGGCCAGACTGCACCTGCTCTCACTGGCTCCAGTTGGAGGAGTTTCGGGGCCAAATTCCAGATCTAGGAGGCAGAGGAGCACGGTGTGGGAGCAATCAACTAGAGAGGGCTGGAAAAAGCTCCAGATATGTATTATGTTTCTCTTCCTTCCCATCTAAGGTACACTTTAAGGGTGTAGAATAGAAGAAAAATCCATGTAGGCATTAATCTCTTCTTGCTGCAGAGGCAGTATATCTACACCCCATAGGACCTGGGCCGGATTTAGGCCAAGGCCGTCTAGGCCATGGCCTAGGGCACCACAGGAGCAGAGGCACCAAAGAAGCAGGCTAAACTGGTGCAGCATTTGCAAGCTTGCAAATGCCGCAATGCAGGTACTCTCCAGCTAGCGGCCTGTGCAGCAGCCACCTTGCTCTCTGTGCACGTTTGCATTGTGGCCGGCGGCTATGGACTTGGTCAGCATTCGAGAAAGGAAGAGGAAGTTTCTGCACTAGAAACAAGCAGAGAAATGAGTGACACTGATGGCTGCTGCGATGTGAAGGTGAGCTGGCTACCTATACTGAAAGGTGGGCGGGGGAGAGGGAAGAGGGATTAAGTGAGTCATCTGGCTACATATGCTAGAGGGAATGGGGAGAGGTCATCTGGCTACCTATACTGGAGGGAAAAGGGGGAGGAGTCATCTGGCTACCTATACTGGGGAGGGGGGTCACAAGGCTACCTATACTAGAGGGAAGGGGGAGGGGTCATCTCGCTACCTTTACTGAAGGGGGCGGCTGGTGACAGTGGCCTAGGGCGATAAAGAGTACAAATCCGGCCCTGCATAGGACTTCACTTATCATCCCAGGGGCATAGATATACATACCTCACCACAATCGCCATTTCCCTCAGTCCTGCACGTGTGTTCAGAGGTGGCTAGTACAATGATCGGTGAACAGGAATGCTGTTCCCATTCACTGATCAAAGTGCCTGTGATCAATGATCACCAAGATCAAGGAGATACCGGTGGTCATTGACAAAGTGAAAGTAAACCATACCCACAGCACTTCCTGAGTACAGTTCACGGTACACTGGAATAAAGTGGGGGGACATCTAGTGGCAAATAGTAGAAATACACCTACTTACATTAAATTACATAACAATACATAAATCCCCTATTAATTAACCATTTACCTCCCCACTCATAGGGCTTGATTCACTAAGTCAAATAGCATGCCTTATCAGAGTTAACACACCTTATCAGAGTAGAATAGTGAGCGCTACAACCGTATGCCTGCTAATTGGCAATGACGAGAGCTCCGCTCGTCATGCCCTGAGCCCCTGCAAATCCATTCACTTTAACCACTTAAGCCTATCTGGACGAGTATTTTTGTCCAGATAGGTGCAGCTAAAGGCAAACTGAATGAGTATTCTCGTCCAGTTTGCAAACAGAGGTACCTGTGGGGTGCGTGGGCCCGTGCACACCGGCGGTTTTCTGTCGGCGATTGGGGAAGAGAAAGAAAGCTTCTCTGAACCAATCGCAATGCCTGTGATAAATGGACATGACCCCGATCAGAGGCCATGTCCATTCATAAGAATGGGTTTTTTTTTTTTTTTACTACATTAACCACTTGAGGACCACAGTCTTTTCACCCCTTAAGGACCAGAGCTTTTTTTTCTATTCAGACCACTGCAGCTTTAACGGTTTATTGCTCGGTCATACAACCTACTATCTAAATGAATTTTACCTCCTTTTCTTGTCACTAATACAGCTTTCTTTTGGTGCTATTTGATTGCTGCTGCGATTTTTAGTTTTTATTATATTCATCAAAAAAGACATGAATTTTGTCAAAAAAATGATTTTTTTAATTTTCTGTGCGGACATTTTTCAAAAAAAGTAAAATTTCTATATACATTTTTGTCCAAATTTATTGTGCTACATGTCTTTGATAAAAAAAAAAAAACATTCCGTGTATATTTATTGGTTTGGGTAAAAGTTATAGCGTTTACAAACTATGGTGCCAAAAGTGAATTTTCCCATTTTGAAGCATTTCTGACTTTTCTGAGCACCTGTCATGTTTCATGAGGGGCTAAAATTCCAGGATAGTATAAATACCCCCCAAATGACCCCATTTTGGAAAGAAGACATCCCAAAGTATTCACTAAGAGGCATGGTAAGTTCATAGAAGATTTTATTTTTTGTCAAAAGTTAGCGGAAAATGACACTTTGTGACAAAAAAAAAGATTTCCATTTCTAACAACTTGTGATAAAAAAAAATGAGATCTGCCACGGACTCACCATGCCCCTCTCTGAATACTTTGGGGTGTCTACTTTCCAAAATGGGGTCATTTGTGGGGTGTGTTTACTGTCCTGGCATTTTGGGGGGTGCTAAATTGTAAGCATCCCTGTAAAGCCTAAAGGTGCTCATAGGACTTTGGGCCCCTCAGCGCACCTAGGCTGCAAAAAGGGGTCACACATGTGGTATCGCCGTACTCTAGAGAAATAGTATAATTTGTTTTGGGGTGTATTTTTACACATACTCATGCTGGGTGGGAGAAATATCTCTGTAAATGCGATTTTTTTTTATTTTTTTTTCACACACAATTGAGATTTCTCCCACTCAGCATGGGTATGTGTAAAAATACACCCCAAAACACATTATACTACTTCTCCTGAGTACGGCGATACCACATGTGTGACACTTTTTTGCAGCCTAGGTGCGCTAAGGGCAGGGGCGGCGCCAGGGGGGTGCTTGGGGGTGCTCGAGCACCCCCTAGAATTGTCCAAGCACCCCCAAAGCACCCCCTGGAGTGAACTGACTTCAGGCGTCTAAAAGACGCCAAGTCAGTTCACACACCGGCAGCACGGAGCAGCAGGCAGGGCTACGGTAAGATGGCCGCCCGGAGCCCTGTTCTGCAGACTTCGGGCGGCCATTTTCCCGTAGCCCTGCTCTCTGCATGCAGGCAGGAAGTCTCGTGGTGACGTCGGGAAGGAAGAGGATCGTGGGCGCGCGGGCGCTGCGCGCCACAATGAGGTCGGGACTCGGGACAGGAGGTCGGGAAAGAAGGTCTTCTGGCTGTAGGTGAGTAAATGGGTTTTTCTTTTCTTTTTCAGGTGATGCGGATTGTGCATATTGGGGTCATATCTGCTACGGATTGTGCATATTGGGGTCATATCTGCTACGGATTGTGCATATTGGGGTCATATCTGCTACGGATTGTGCATATTGGGGCGATATCTGCTACCGATTGTGCATATTGGGGTCATTTCTGCTACCGATTGTGCATATTGGGGTCATTTCTGCTACCGATTGTGCATATTGGGGTCATTTCTGCTACCGATTGTGCATATTGGGGTCATATCTGCTACCGATTGTGCATATTGGGGTCATATCTGCTACCGATTGTGCATATTGGGGTCATATCTGCTACCGATTGTGCATATTGGGGTCATATCTGCTACCGATTGTGCATATTGGGGTCATATCTGCTACCGATTGTGCATATTGGGGTCATTTCTGCTACGGATTGTGCATATTGGGGTCATATCTGCTACCGATTGTGCATATTGGGGCCATATCTGCTACCGATTGTGCATATTGGGACCATATCTGCCACCGATTGTGCATATTGGGACCATATCTGCCACCGATTGTGCATATTGGGACCATATCTGCTACCGATTGTGCATATTGGGACCATATCTGCCACCGATTGTGCATATTGGGACCATATCTGCTACCGATTGTGCATATTGGGACCATATCTGCTACCGATTGTGCATATTGGGACCATATCTGCTACCGATTGTGCATATTGGGACCATATCTGCTACCGATTGTGCATATTGGGACCATATCTGCTACCGATTGTGCATATTGGGACCATATCTGCTACCGATTGTGCATATTGGGGCCATATCTGATAACGATTGTGCATATTGGGGCCATATCTGATAACGATTGTGCATATTGGGGCCATATCTGATAACGATTGTGCATATTGGGGCCATATCTGATAACGATTGTGCATATTGGGGCCATATCTGATAACGATTGTGCATATTGGGGCCATATCTGATAACGATTGTGCATATTGGGGCCATATCTGATAACGATTGTGCATATTGGGGCCATATCTGATAACGATTGTGCATATTGGGGCCATATCTGATAACGATTGTGCATATTGGGGCCATATCTGATAACGATTGTGCATATTGGGGCCATATCTGATAACGATTGTGCATATTGGGGCCATATCTGATAACGATTGTGCATATTGGGGCCATATCTGATAACGATTGTGCATATTGGGGCCATATCTGATAACGATTGTGCATATTGGGGCCATATCTGATAACGATTGTGCATATTGGGGTCATATCTGATAACGATTGTGCATATTGGGGTCATTGGACGTGTTTTTTGTTAAAATCTGCTCACATTACGTGTATTTTCTTGAGAAAACCTGCACAATTATGTGAATTTTCTGGGAAAAGGGTCACCAAAACTTGGGCCCTCTGTCTTTGCGTTGCACTTTTAAAGGGAACCCGAGGTGAGAATAATATTGAGGCTGCCATATTTATCTCCCTTTAAGCAATACCAGTTGCCTGGCTGCCGTGCTGGTCCTCTGCCTCTTATTCTTTCAACCATAGACCCTGAACAAGCATGCAGCAGGTCAGGGGTTTCTGACAATATTGTCAGAACTGACAAGATTAGCTGCATGGCTTGTTTCTGGTGTAATTCAGTTCACTACTACAGCCAAATAGATCAGCAGGGCTGCCAGGCAACTAGTATTGTTTAAAAGGAAATAAATATGGCAGCCACCATATCACTCTCACCCTGGGTTCACTTTAAATTACAGTTAGCCCCGCCCTCATCCAGTCATGACCACGCCCATTTTTTCGCCGCGGCGCGCTTCGCGCGCCGCAGGTTGTAGCCACGCCCATTTTTGGCGCAGCGCGCTTCGCGCGCCGCAGGTCGTCAGCTCCCCTGGAAATTGGTCCAGCACCTGCATAGCACCCCCTAAAAAAATTTCCTGGAGCCGCCACTGGCTAAGGGGCCCAACGTCCTATTCACAGGTCATTTTGAGGCATTTGGTTTCAAGACTACTCCTCACGGTTTAGGGCCCCTAAAATTCCAGCGCAGTATAGGAACCCCACAAGTGACCCCATTTTAGAAAGAAGACACCCCAAGTTATTCCAGTTAGGATTATGGTGAGTTCATAGAAGATTTTATTTTTTTGTCACAAGTTAGCATACTGTAAATTGATTTTTATTGTTTTTTTCACACAAAGTGTCATTTTCCACTAATTTGTGACAAAAAAAATAAAATCTTCTATGAACTCATCATACTCCTAACAGAATACCTTGGGGTGTCTGCTTTCTAAAATGGGGTCACTTGGTGGGGTTCCTATGCTGCCCTGGCATTTTAGGGGTCCAAAACCGTGAGAAATAGTCTGGAAACCAAATGCCTCAAAATGCCTGTTCAGGGGTATAAGCATCTGCAAATTTTGATGACAGGTGGTCTATGAGGGGCCGAATTTTGTGACAGGTTGTATTGGCACTAAAGTGCAGGAAGCGCAGGATGTTCTCAAATCGTGACCTGGACATGGCAGCAGAGAACATGGGCATGTGATGTATTGGGTGCATAGACCAATAAGACCGCAATACATTCTTTTTTTACTAGACCCATGTTAAGGAGAAGGCCCCAAAAAATGTTACGTTCGGAAACTTGGAGTGGTTTCCACCAAAAAGGCTGGGCATGGTAGCTTCTTGGATTGGCGGTTACATATTGTGTGGCATAACGGTTGGTCTCAGACACAATTAAGTCGTAGAGACCAGAAGTGATCAGAAAAAAAAATTCTGTCACAGCGGTGGGGCGGGTGAGGGTTTGGCCGGGTGATCAGAAGCCCGCAGGGGGCAGATTAGGGCCTGATCTGATGGATAGGAGTGCTAGGGGGTGACAGGAGGTAATTGATGGGTGTCTCAGGGGGTGATTAGAGTGGAGAATAGATGCAATCAATGCACTGGAGAGGTGATCGGATGGAGGTCTGAGAGGGATCTGAGGGTTTGACCGAGTTATCAGGAGCCCACACGGGGCAAATTAGCGCCTGATCTGATGGGTAGGTGTGCTAGGGGGTGACAGGTGTCTCAAGGTGTGATTAGAGAAGGGAGTAGATGCAAGCAATGCACAGGGCAGGTGATCGGGGGGAGGGGGGGTCTGAGGGTGATCCGAGGATGTGGGCGGGTGATTGGGTGCCCGCAAAGGGGCAGATGAGGGTCTGATCTGATGGGTAGGAGTGACGGGGTGATTGATGGGTGATCAGTGGGTGATTATAGGGGAGAACAGATGTAAATAATGCACTGGAGAGGTGTTCAGGCGGGGTCTGAGGGTGATCTGAGGGAGTGTGCGGGTGATTGGGTGCCCGCAGGGGGCAGTTTAGGGTCTGATCTGATGGGTAGCAGTGACAGGTGGTGACAGGGGGTGACGGGGTGTTTAATAGGTGATCAGGGTGTGATTAGAGGGGAGAATAGATGCAAGAAATGCACTGACGAGGTGATCTGGGCTGGGGTCTGGGGGCATTCTGAGGGTGTGGGCGGGTGATTGGGTGCCCGCACGGGGCATATGAGGGTCTGATCTGATGTGTAGCAGTGACAGGCGGTGGCAGGGGGTGACGGGGTGATTGATAGGTGATCAGTAGGTGATTACAGGGAAGAATATATGCAAGCAATGCACTGGCGAGTTGATCAGAGGGGGTTTGGGGGGCTATTTGAGGGTGTGGGCGGGTGATTGGGTGCCCAAGGGGCAGATTAGGGTCTGATCTGATGGGTAGCAGTGACAGGTGGTGACAGGGGGTGATTGATGGGTGATCAGTGGGTGATTAGAGGGGAGAACAGATGTAAACAATGCACTTCGGAGGCGATCTGAGGGCGGTCTGCGGGCGATCTGAGGGTGCGGGCGGGTGATCAGGTGCCCGCAAGGGGCAGGTTAGGGTCTGATCTGATGGGTGTTAGTGACAGGGGGTGATTGGGTGATTGACAGGTGATCAGTGGGTGATTACAGGGGAGAGTATATGTATACAGTACATGGGGGGTCTGGGGAGGATCTGAGGGTGTGTGTGTGTGTGTGTGGGGGTGATCAGGAGCCCCCAGGGGGCAGTTTAGGACCTAATCTAAAAAATAGCGTTGACAGGGAGTGATTGATAGATTGATGGGGGGGGGGGGCTGAGGGGTGCTGTGGGCGATCAGAGGGCAGGGGGGGCCAGATCAGTGTGTGCGTGTGTGTGCTCACTAGGGGGGCTGCCTCCTGCCCTGGTGGTCCCTGGGACCACCAGGGCAGGAGGCAGCCTGTATAATACGCTTTGTATACATTACAAAGCGTATTATACGCTTTCTATGCGGCAGATCGGGGGTTAACAACCCGCCGGCGCTGCTAATTGGCTAACGGGTTGACATCGCTGGTGGGTGAAGCCTATTGCCGGCGGATGCAATCCCCTGCCAGAGAGAGCAGAATGAGCCGCCGCCGATGGGCATTAGGCGGTCGTTCTGCACACCACTTTGTCGCCGCTCATCGGCTATGGGCGGTCGGCAAGTGGTTAACGTTAAACACATCCTTGTAAACCAAGGAGTGTTTATTGCCATCTAGTGGTGAAAAGTGAAATTACCCTGCACAAATCAAATTTTGTATTAAAAAAAAAGAACAATAAATACCCCAATGACATAAATATTACAAAAAGATAAGTCCCTAAGTCAACTATTTATGTTTTTTGTATTAATATTATTATTTTAAATTGTTTGCTTGGTAACAGCGGGAGGGTTCTGTTTAGTAGATAAGACAATTGATGGGTCAAAAAAAAAATAAAACACAGAAAAAAGACACCTTTATTTCCAAATAATATATTGTCGCCATACATTGTGCTAGGAACATAATTGTTATTATTGTTGATTTAAGGTAATCTTCAATTTGTACAGCAGATATGGATATACTCACAAGTCTGGGTTGCCGACCTCAGGCAACCACTCCAATCACATATGGGGATATTAGGCCTGTCCCCACTCAGGCCTAATAGAAGAAAAGTAAAGGCTAGTACACACTAGCAATTTTGATTGACCAATGATTGCTCAATTTTACCACCTCCATGTAGTATGACCATTTACCTATATAATCTGCATAGAATTGAAAATCTGTTTGGCCCTCATACTACATGGAGGTGGTAAAATTGAGCAATCATTGGTCAATCAAAATTGCTAGTGTGTACTAGCCTTAAGGGTGTACACACCCATCCACCAGGTGGATAATGATATTTGTAGTAGTTACAGAGGCGCCAGCAGAATAAAAATGAGTAGTCTATTAAAACCAAATAAAAAATTGGGGGACCGGGGTGGATCCGTCTCCCCAATATATACAGGTCCTTCTCAAAAAATTAGCATATTGTGATAAAGTTTGTTATTTTCTATAATGTACTGATAAACATTAGACTTTCATATATTTTAGATTCATTACACACAACTGAAGTAGTTCAAGGCTTTTATTGTTTTAATATTGATGATTTTGGCATACAGCTCATGAAAACCCAAAATTCCTATCTCAAAAAATTAGCATATCATGAAAAGGTTCTCTAAACAAGCTATTAACCTAATCATCTGAATCAACTAATTAACTGTAAACACCTGCAAAAGATTCCTGAGGCTTTTAAAAACTCCCAGCCTGGTTCATTATTTAAAACCGCAATCATGGGTAAGACTGCCTACCTGACTGCTGTCCAGAAGGCCATCATTGACACCCTCAAGCAAGAGGGTAAGGCACAGAAAGAAATTTCTGAACGAATAGGCTGTTCCCAGAGTGCTGTATCAAGGCAGCTCAGTGGGAAGTCTGTGGGAAGGAAAAAGTGTGGCAGAAAACGCTGCACAACGAGAAGAGGTGACCGGCCCCTGAGGAAGATTGTGGAGAAGGACAGATTCCAGACCTTGGGGAACCTGCGGAAGCAGTGGACTGAGTCTGGAGTAGAAACATCCAGAGCCACCGTGTACATGCGTGTGCAGGAAATGGGCTACAGGTGCCGCATTCCCCAGGTCAAGCCACTTTTGAACCATAAACAGCGGCAGAAGCGCCTGACCTGGGCTAAAGAGAAGCAGCACTGGACTGTTGCTCAGTGGTCCAAAGTACTTTTTTCGGATGAAAGCAACTTTTGCATGTCATTCGGAAATCAAGGTGCCAGAGTCTGGAGGAAGACTGGGGAGAGGGAAATGCTAAAATGCCTGAAGTCCAGTGTCAAGTACCCACAGTAAGTGATGGTCTGGGGTGCCATGTCAGCTGCTGGTGTTGGTCCACTGTGTTTTATCAAGGGCAGGGTCAATGCAGCTAGCTATCAGGAGATTTTGGAGCACTTCATGCTTCCATCTGCTGAAAAGTTTTATGAAGATGAAGATTTCATTTTTCAGCATGACCTGGCACCTGCTCACAGTGCCAAAACCACTGGTAAATGGTTTACTGACTATGGTATTACTGTGCTCAATTGGCCTGCCAACTCTCCTGACCTGAACCCCATAGAGAATCTGTGGGAAATTGTGAAGAGAGAGTTGAGAGACGCAAGACCCAACACTCTGGATGAGCTTAAGGCCGCTATCGAAGCATCCTGGGCTTCCATAACACCTGAGCAGTGCCACAGGCTGATTGCCTCCATGCCACGCCGCACTGAAGCAGTCATTTCTGCAAAAGGATTCCCAACCAAGTATTGAGTGCATAACTGAACATAATTATTTGAAGGTTGATCTTTTTTGTTTTAAAAACACTTTTCTTTTATTGTTTGGATGAAATATGCTAATTTTTTGAGATAGGAATTTTGGGTTTTCATGAGCTGTATGCCAAAATCATCAATATTAAAACAATAAAAGGCTTGAACTACTTCAGTTGTGTGTAATTAATCTAAAATGTATGAAAGTCTAATGTTTATCAGTACATTACAGAAAATAACGAACTTTATCACAATATGCTAATTTTTTGAGAAGGACCTGTATATGACACAACCACCATATATGGTATCCAGAAAAATATATATTTAATCAGTACTCCACATAAAATTATGAAACGCGTTTCGCGGGGCCCAAGCCTGCTTCCTCAGGCAAATATAAGAGCAGGAGTAACTCCGAGGTTGTGCAGATAGGTGCAGCGCCTCTGTACCTATCTGCACAACATTGGAGTTACTCCTGGTCTTATATTTGCCTGAGGAAGCGGGCTTGGGACCCGCAAAACACGTTGCATAATTTTATGTGGAATACTGATTAAATATATATTTTTCTGGATACCATATATGGTGGTGGTCATATATATATTGGGGAGACGGATCCACCCCGGTCCCCCAATTTTTTATTTGGTTTTAATACACTACTCATTTTTATTCTGCTGGCACCTCTGTAACTACTACAAATAATTGAAATGTTGTGATAGCCGGGACTAATGGGCAAATAAAATGGGTGGATTTTATTTATAGAAGCATTGCTTATTTTAAAACTTTGGGAATTGGAATTGGAGAAATAGAGTATTTTTTGTGTATGTGTATTTGCCTTCAAAATGCATAGAAAATAAAGTAATTACTGAAAACAAGTATCGCTCACAATAAGTTTAATTTGTGGCGAAAAAAAACAAGATATAGATCATTTACGTGTGATAAGTAGTGATAAAGGTATTGGTGAATGAATGGGAGAATTGCTTCCGTGCTGAAGGTGAAAACACCTGCGGGCTGAAGTGGTTAAAGGATATTATCTCCGCACTTTGATTGGCTCAATAGGCTTCCTGTCACTTGACAGGAAACTTGGCAGGCAGTCTATTGGGCGAATTAAAGTGCAGGGATAATGTCCTTTAAAGTGATTGGACCCGCAGGTGCTCAGTGCAGGATGAGTGGAGTTCTCGTTATTGCCAATTAGCAGGCATAAGTTCGTAGCGCTTGCAATGCTACTCTGATAAGGCGTGTTGATTCTGACAAGGAGTGTCAACTCTGCTAAGGTGTGAGCTCTGATAAGGCATGTTAACTCTTACAAGGCATGCTATTTGTCTTAGTAAATCAAGCCCATAGTTACCAAAATAAAACACTTGTAAAAAAAGAAAAAAATAATAATAAAAATGACATTTAAAAAAAAAATCATAAATAGTTAAAATAAAAAATACACCTTTATTTCCAAATGAAATATTGTTATGATAGGGACATATTTAAACAGTCTAATAACTGGGACGAATGGACAAATAAAATATGTGGGTTTTAACTGCAGCAGCAGGTTTTATTTTAAAACTAAAATGGCTGAAAACTGAGAAATAATGTTTTTTTTTCTTATTATTCCCTTTAAAAGGCAAATAAAATAAAATAATTCTTACCAAAAAATACCACCTAAAGAAAGCCTAATTGGTGGAGAGAAAAAAGCACATAGATCATTTTGGTGTGATAAGTAGTCATAAAGTCATTGGTGAATGAATGGGAGAAGCGCTGAAAGATAAAAATTGCTCTGATCCATGTAAGAAGCGATCAGATTCTTCCAATATACAGTGGCTTGCAAAAGTATTCGGCCCCCTTGAAGTTTTCCACATTTTGTCACATTACTACCACAAACATGAATCAATTTTATTGGAATTCCATGTGAAAGACCAATACAAAGTGGTGTACACGTGAGAAGTGGAACGGAAATCCTACATGATTCCAAACATTTTTTACAAATCAATAACTGTAAAGTGGGGTGTGCGTAATTATTCGGCCCCCTGAGTCAATACTTTGTAGAACCACCTTTTGCTGCAATTACAGCTGCCAGTCTATTAGGGTATGTCTCTACCAGCTTTGCAAATCTAGAGACTGAAATCCTTGCCCATTCTTCTCTGCAAAGCAGCTCCAGCTCAGTCAGATTAGATGGACAGAGTTTGTGAACAGCAGTTTTCAGATCTTGCCACAGATTCTCGGTTGGATTTAGATCTGGACTTTGACTGGGCCATTCTAACACATGGATATGTTTTGTTTTAAACCATCCCATTGTTGCCCTGGCTTTATGTTTAGGGTCGTTGTCCTGATGGAAGGTGAACCTCCGCCCCAGTCTCAAGTCTTTTGCAGACTCCAAGAGGTTTTCTTCCAAGATTGCCCTGTATTTGGCTCCATCTATCTTCCCATCAACTCTGACCAGCTTCCCTGTCCCTGTTGAAGAGAAGCAACCCCAGAGCATGATGCTGCCACCACCATATTCGACGGTCGGGATGGTGTGTTCTGAGTGACGTGCAGTGTTAGTTTTCTGCCACACATAGCGTTTTGCATTTTAGCCAAAAACTTCTATTTTGGTCTCATCTGACCAGAGCACCTTCTTCCACATGGTTGCTGTGTCCCCCACATGGCTTGTGGCAAACTGCAAACGGGACTTCTTATCCTTTTCTGTTAACAATGGCTTTCTTCTTGTCACTCTTCCATAAAGGCCAACTTTGTGCAGTGCACGACTAATAGTTGTCCTATGGACAGATTCTCCCACCCGAGCTGTAGATCTCTGCAGCTCGTCCAGAGTCACCATGGACCTCTTGACTGCATTTCTGATTTGCGCTCTCCTTTTGGCCTGTGAGTTTAGGTGGACGGCCTTGTCTTGGTAGGTTTACAGTTGTGCCATACTCCTTCCATTTCTCAATGATCGCTTGAACAGTGCTCTGTGGGATGTTCAAGGCTTTGGAAATCTTTTTGTAGCCTAAGCCTGCTTTAAATTTCTCAATAACTTTATCCCTGGCCTGTCTGGTGTGTTCTTTGGACTTCATGGTGTTGTTGCTCCCAAGATTCTCTTAGAAAACATCTGAGGCCGTCACAGAGCAGCTGTATTTGTACTGACATTAGATTACACACAGGTGCACTCTATTTAGTCATTAGCACTCATCAGGCAATGTCTATGGGCAACTGACTGCACTAAGACCAAAGGGGGCCGAATAATTATGCACACACCACTTTGCAGTTATTGATTTGTAAAAAATGTTTGGAATCATGTATGATTTTCGTTCCACTTCTTACATGTGCACCACATTGTATTGGTCTTTTACGTGAAATTCCAATAAAATTGATTCATGTTTGTGGCAGTAATGTGACAAAACGTGGAAAACTTCAAGGGGGCCGAATACTCTTGCAAGCCACTGTATGTCCGTCATTTACCTTAAAAACCACTGTTTCAGCAAAAAGACTTTATATTGCGAGTTCTCTTCTAAGAGACATTGGGCCTTGTTCGCATCATTTAGCAGATGGCCGTGTGATTGCAACGCAAGGCGTATGATCACATTCCATTTGCAGGCGCTATGTGCTACTGATCCCATTCACTACAGTGAATGGGCCAGCGTTGCACTTCCCGAAAATTGCATGCAGCAGTGCGATAGCACATTACACTGCTGCGCAGTGCATTAGATGTGAACAGCAGAAGTGCTGTCTATGCATTTCTGCCATTCTTGCATGTCACACATCATACGCACTGCCAAAATGCACGCAACAGCACGTATGATGTGAACGAGGCCTTAGGCCTGCAAAAATGTAAAGCAATCCCAGCAGAAACAGACAACAGCCTTTCATGGTAATATGGAAGAAAGTGCCATATGTGGCTGGGGAAATTTACGGCTGCATAGAGTGTTTTAACCACCACATGACCACGGGAGCCACTAACAAGCTCCTGTGCGCACCTAAATGTGATTGAAAGGCACCACACACTCACGGCACACCCACAGTGTGATGTTAAGGTATAACCCTTGGGAAGCTGGTATATAACAGCTGTTCAGTTCATAGTTTCCAGGTTACTTCAGTGTTTCTTTACTTCACTCACTCTCTCACTCTTTCTATCTGTTGCTGTAGCCTTTCTCATAGTGTAACGTAATCTAGAGACAATTTCTTAAGAGGAACCTGGGACAGTTAATAGGACTGACTTAAGATTGCACTGCAATGCCAAGATGATATTCATATTCATGCTTTGCTGAGATAAGGAAGATTGCTGATGATTTATGCACCTGTATTTCTGCATTTGCCAAATAAATGTCCTTAAAGAGAGCCCGAGGTGGGCTAAAAAAAAAAAAAAAAAAAAAAGCAGACTACTTGATCTGGGGGGCTGAGCGGATCAGGTAGCCGCAAAAAAAAAACACCACTCCCCACTGCTCCTGGGGGCCCACTGGCCCACTTTCACTTGCATGACCTATAGGTCACGACACTGCAAGGAGAGACTGTGTGTCTCTCACAGCATGCAGGGAGGTGGGGAGCAGCAGGGGGCGTGGTCAGCGAGAGAGAGCTGCCCAATGACAGCTCTGGAAACCCTGCAGGAATGTTCCTGGTGGGCATTTTGAACAGGGAATCCATCTCCCTCTGTTTATCTCTGAGATAGCGACAAATATTGTTGCTAATGTTGGGAAACTATAGCGCGGCAGTGTGGGGGGAGGGCAGAGAGCGGTGTGGGGATACAGAGGCATGCCAGGAGGCAGAGAACATGCCTCTGTGTCCCATCTGCCCACCTCGGGTTCTCTTTAACTGCTTGAGGTATCTGAGGTCCACTTTGAGAGGTATCTGACAGAGCTGTGGGTGGATGTCAAGCTGCTAAGTGCAGCTATTCTGGCTGTTGGTGTCACACAGTGGTTACCCTAGCAACCACTAAATTGCCTTTTAGCAGTCCATAAGGGGAAAAAAACCCTTAGTGGTGAAGTGGTTAAGGCCTAGTGGCCACATTGCATCTATACGAAAAATAAGTACTGCTTCATCTCTTAGGATTTCTTGCTCCCTATTTCTGCCACAAGAGGGGACTGGCATGTGTAATACTCCAGCAAAGCTAAATTGATGAGGGTCCCCAAGGTATGACATAGGTGGAAAGCACTCCCTTAGAGATGCATATACGGGGGCAAAAACTCATAAGAGAAGAGGAACTACTGATTTTACATATAGACACCATGGGGCATTAGGCCCTAACCCCACTGGCATTATGATTATTTCCAGACTTAGGGTCTAAAAGCCATGCATTTTTTTCACAGGCTTTTAGACCCTAAAAACAAGGAAAAAAATAACAGAGAGATCTGCAGCAGCTCCTGCATATAACTCACTCAGGCACGGGATTACCGCTCTGAGCTGTGGATTTCCGCCCCGAGCCTGACTCAAGATTACCACTATGGCCTAGATTTATAAAAGCAGTGGATAAAAAAATCTAGGAGGAAAAATACGGCACTCTGTATTTTCCCGGTCTGTGTGCTAATTCATAAAGATTTTCCCAGCTGCCTTTGAAGTTCGGTAAATTACCGCAGCCCATTGAGCGGTAGAGCAGAAGTGTGGCGATATCTCTCTTTTGCCCTGCACAGATGACTCACACAGACTTCGGCTCTCTGTACCGATGACTCACACAGACTTTCCCTGCACAGATGACTCACACAGACTTCGGCTCTATGCACCGATGACTCACACAGACTTTCCCTGCACAGATGATTCACACAGACTTCGGCTCTCTGCACCGATTACTCACACAGACTTTCCCTGCACAGATGATTCACACAGACTTCGGCTCCCTGCTCAGACTTTCGGCTCCCTGCACTTTGCATTGTTAACACCTCACCAGAGGTGTCAGTAACTTGTTAAGACCTCACCAGAGGTGTTGGTAACTATGGTCATGCTTACTGCTTGTTGAAGGCTTTATGAATTGACACTTGCTGACAATTTATTGACGTGTTGGAGGTAACTACAGCCAAGTCGGTAATTTTCCTCACTGCTCTGTAATTTCAGTTTTTCATGCTGTAACAGCCTTTATGAATTGACACATTGCTAAGTGCTCGGGAAAGTCTGCTGTTTTCAGCCTTACCGCATGCGGTAATGCTTTATGAATTGAGGCCTAAGGAGGTAAATGACTACACAGATTTGTCTTCTTTTCTACACCTTTAACATAAAACATATGGTTGACTATTTAAGCCAGTTTACTTAGCTAGTTAACTTCAGCTTTTGGCCTAGCAACCTAAGTGTAAAGCAAGGTAGTACCACTCCTACCCTCATTCAACCAAAATTGTGCCGGATAAAGAACTCTTCCTTTTTGTAATCTACACAAACTGTAGAAGCAAATCTTTAACACATTGATGGCTTCAGTAAAACTCCACTCTTTATTAAATAGTCAAAGCAGGACAGACAAAAAGAGCTGACGCATTCCAGACAGCAATGTGTCTTTACATTCACGCTAGGGGCATTTGTACCTTTTTTTTTCGAGCGCAAGCAATTTTCAAAATCGCCCCCAAAATGATTGTGCAATAAATCTCTGTGAGAAGGTTCATATCAGCGCTGTGCATTCAGTAAAGCGGTGCCTGGACCATTTTTGGGGTGATTTCGCTATAATGGAAGGTATAGGAAGAGCACTTAACTCTCACTAAATCACTTTGTGGGGTGATTGAGTTCACATTTTTAAAAATAAATACATTGTATTTATTCTTTTCTGGGTCAAAGAGTTCACTTCCTGACTTGCGTCAGGGAGTGGATTAAAAAACCGCCAGGGAAAAGCGATTAGAAAAGTGCGTTTCACAAAAAAGGAATGCCCTCCCAAGTCCCGGGAATTGGAAAAAAAATCGCAAAACAAAAAAACTTCTTACTCCTAGTGTGACACTGACATGTATAAACAGGGTATACTGTACATAAGTGGGTGAGCGGTGCACTCAAGGAAATTTGCAGTGGGGATGCAAAGATTCAATTCTGGTACCACAGATTCCAATAGTACAGCAGACGAAGTTTATCAAGCATGATCCTCCAGTAAAAGCAATCACTTTATTTCTTCACCACATAAAAAACAATCATCACATAAAGTGCATGTTAAGAAAAATCTGTATGGCAGCCACAGCCCGCTGTTTCGGGTACTGCCTGTTCACAAGCCGCTAAGCCAGCTGCTTGTGCTGGATAAACTTCTACTGCTGTAAAAACAGGAAATATATACACGTTTATAACCCCTCCCACAGGAAATTGACCGACACACAAAGAAAAAGGGGAGGAATAATGAAGAAACTGTAAGTTTCATGGCAAACAACTGCTGAGCTCTGCTATGGATTTGGATAAAAAGATCTTGGATAATGATCAGGCCCAGATTTACATTACAGGAGCCTATATGCACAGATGTCCTGGCACCCTAGAATTTGCTCTCCATATAACCTGCAAACCCCTGCCGAACCACACCGCAATTGTACTGGCTGGCCCAGCTGTCACTCCTGCATTTGTTCCTTTGCCCATCATAGGTAGCTACAGGTGCCCCTTAGTATTAGTAGCCAGAGCTATCCTCGGTATTAAGTAGCTGGAAGTGTCCCAAAGTATTAGGGAGCTAGAGTTGCCAGTGAATGAAGGAAGATCTTGTCAGTGGAATGCCTAGACCCAGATGAGTAACTTCTCATTTGCACTCTGCTTAGGACTCTGCATAGGGAAGGTAGGAGGGAGGTGCTGGGGAAGGGGAGTAAACTGCCTTTCCATCATCAGGTGCCTGTAGGCATGAGCCTGCAGTGCCTTATGGTAAATCTGGCCCTGATAATGATGGTGGTTTTTGCAAGTTAGCAACTCCACAGTCATTCAGATTTGTTTGGGATCCAGGCTTGGCATGTATAGTATTGAGAAAAGGGTGGGTCTTAGTCCAGGGCCAGCCCTAGACTTTTTGCCGCCTGAGGCAAAAATAGAAAAAAATCACCGCTCCCCCCCCCCAGCCGTGGGGGGGGGGGGGGGGGTTTGATGCACCGAGCTGGGGGGTAGCGGGCAGAAAGGGGGTATTAGGCCTAGCGGCGGTATTAGGCCCCTCACTCGCCTGGGTCCCCCGATCTGCGCTGCTCCTCCAGCGTTACGTACGAGCCTGCATATGATGAAGATTTGAAGAGGCAACGGGCGGGGGAATCACTCACCTCTTCCGCGTTCCATTGTGCGCTCCACTGACGTCACTTCCTGCAAGGCCGTCCACTTACAATACAGTGGGCGGCGTTGCCGAAAGTGACGTCAGTGGAGCACGCGATGGAACGCGGAAGAGGTGAGTGATTCCCCTGCCCATTGCCTCTTCATCATATGCAGGCTTGTACGTAACGCTGGAGGAGGAGCGCAGATCGGGGGACCCAGGCAAGGGAGGGGGGGGGGTCCGACCCCCCTCCCCGCCGCTAGGCCCAATACCCCCTTTCTGCCCGCTACCTCTCCAGCTCGGCGGGCGGCCCCCAGCGGCAGCGTTTATGGACAGGCGGGTGCCGCCCCCCCAGATTTTCCGCCTGAGGCAAATGTTTCACCCCGCCTCATGAGCGGGCCGGCCCATGCCACTTATCCAAGTCCAGGCATGCGTTTAGCAGAGGTAGGGTTAATCAACTCACCTGCTGCAATTATATAAGAGGCTGCAGCTCACAGTATGCAGTAAGGATCCTGAAGGGCTAAGCAGCAGGGAAAATGTCAAGTCTGTGTGCAGCAGAAAAGCTGCTGGGTTGCTGGAGGGAGATGGAATCCACAGTACTGGGAACCCAGAAACCTAGATTAAATTAGTGGCCGAGAACTGCCATAAGGCCCATAGCAGGATGTCACTCAAGAGCCCATGAGGCTGCCAAACCAAAAGGGGAGGTTATATCTATACAGTGACACCCAAAGATAACCGGAGTTGAGGGTTGGTAAAGAAGCAGAGTGATTTGTATGTGGTGTGACTGCTTCCCTTGGTAAAACACCCAGTGTGGTGGGTTTTCTTAGTTGCGGACATTTTTTTGGCTGAAGAATAAAGCTGTGATAACCCTAAAGACTGACTTGCTGGTATTTTTGACTCTTCTATGCTATGATCTTGACTACCAAAGGGAGCTAAAAAGATAACAGTTTTCCCCAGAATATCACAATACATATCAACAAACCTGGAAGTGAGGGAGAGAAATAACCCACTATAAAATCAATAAATCTGATTTAAATCAAAACATACATTGCGACCATCAGGTCTCTGTGTGCCAAGGTGGAAAATACACACCGCCTCGCATAGCAACAGTGTATGATAAATATCTCCTCTACATATAGGGCAAATCATTTCCTCTATACCTTTTCATGAGTAAGACCTCATATCAGCTTTATGTACTTCAGCAAAGTATTTAGATATATGATATTCCCCTGAAATGTTGGGCAATCTTTAGCCTCAAAGGCCTAGTCATGCATTCTATGTACTGCACACCACAAGAAGAACAATTAAGTGGCATAAACCACGTGATGATTGTTGCAATTAATGTGCTGGTAAATCGGACATGTCCTATAAAAACTGCAAGACAAATCCGCTCTGCTGACATTGGGTACAGCACAGTAGCAGCATGTAGGGCCCCCACACCTATAGGGCCCCCCAGCAGCAAAATAGGTAAGATGTATATTATGGAAGCTTTGGGAGCACTTCCTGTAACGTAGCCGATTTCTTCCTCAGAGTTATACCCTCCCTCAGATCCACAAGCTGGGCGTTTCCCCAGAGGGCCTCTCCATTGTGGCTGCCATCAGCTCTCTGGGTGAGCATCTGGGTGGATTTGCATCTACAACACATTTATTGGCACTCTCTGCCATTGACTATCATCTGTCTAAATACTCTTAATTTCCTTATTACTTTGTATGCTTAGTTTCCTCATTTATTTCTTATTTATGGTGTGTATTATTTCCAGAGATGCCGATCTCACATAGGGGAGAAATTCTCTCTTACTCACCAACCTCTATACCCATATAGAGGAGCTCCGCATTGGAAGGAGCTCCGCATCTTTGGAGATTCTAACCAATTTTTTGATCATGTAAGGCTGTTAGGGGAGTATCTAAAAAAATGTTTAGGTTCACTTCAGTATTGATGTTTTAAAGAGACACTGAAGCGAAAAAAAAAATAAGATATAATGAATTGGTTGTGTACTATGAATAATTACTAGAAGATTAGCAGCAAAGAAAATATTCTCATACTTTTATTTTCAGGTATATAGTGTTTTTTCTAACATTGCATCATTCTATAATATGTGCAGATTACACAACACTCAGCATTCAAAATGAGTCTTTCAGAGCAGTCTGTGAAGTAATGACCTCTCTTCTAGCAGAGAAAAAGTAAACAGTTCACTTACAGTTGAGATAATAAAAGTCAGATAACAGCCCTCTCCACGACTAAGACTTAGTCGGAGAGCTTAATGGCTTGTTTGCATCGAGATAACAACTGGAGTTTCTCAACTCTTCCTGTACTGGAAACAATTAGACTGATGTATCTGATCTTCATGTTTTATTTCTTAGCTGTACTACACATACAAATCATAATAGCATCATTTTATTTTCGCTTCAGTGTCTCTTTAAGTGTATACAAGTCTAAAAAATAATACAGGCACTCCTCTATACACAATAATAGATGTCTGAAGATAGAGATGGCCCGAACGGTTCCCGGCGACCTTCCGGGGGTTCGCGATCGCGGACGGAGAACTGCGAACTTTTCCAGAAGTTCGGTTTGCCCCCATAGTGCACCATTAGGGTCAACTTTGACCCTCTACATCACAGTCAGCAGGCACATTGTAGCCAATCAGGCTACACTCCCTCCTGGAGCCACTCCCCGCATTATAAAAGGCAGGTAGCGCCGGCCATCTTACTCACTCGTGTGCCTGCACTAATTGAAGAAGGGAAAGCTACAGGAGACTCTCTCATAGGGAAAGATTAGTTAGGCTCTTGTAGGCTTCTTAGCTTGCTCCTTGCTGATTCTTATTGCTAAAAAAGCACCCCACAACAGCTCTTTTGAGAGCTAATCTTGTTCTTGTGATCTATTTTTTTTTGTGTGTGTGTGTGTGTGTGCCACTGACACTTGTGTTGCATAGACAGCCTTGGTAATTCCTACTGTGTGTGCCACTGCCAGCCAGGCCCAGCACATTCAGTGACTACCTGTGTGTGTGACAGGTGCACATTGTGATACTCATCACTGCATATACCTACCTACCTGTTCACAGTGCACCCACCTACCTACGTGAGCACACGCAAAGTCACTGGGCCTGTCCGCTACTTGTCTGTGTGTGACAGGTGCACATTGTAATACCCATCACTGCATATATCTACCTGTTGTGTTGAGTGCATCCACCTCATCACTGCATATACCTACCTGTTGTGTTAAGTGCATCCACCTCATCACTGCATATACCTACCTGTTGTGTTGAGTGCACCCACCTCATCACTGCATATACCTACCTGTTGTGTTGAGTGCACCCACCTCATCACTGCATATACCTACCTGTTGTGTTGAGTGCACCCACCTCATCACTGCATATACCTACCTGTTGTGTTAAGTGCATCCACCTCATCACTGCATATGCCTACCTGTTGTGTTCAGTGCACCCACCTCATCACTGCATATACCTACCTGTTGTGTTGAATGCACCCACCTCATCACTGCATATACCTACCTGTTGTGTTCAGTGCACCCCCCTCATCACTGCATATACCTCCCTGTTTTGTTGAGTGCACCCACCTCATCACTGCATACAACTACATGTTGTGTTCAGTGCACCCACCTCATCACTGCATATACCTACCTGTTGTGTTCAGTGCACCCATCTACCTACGTGAGTGCACGTAGTGTGATATACCACTCCGTGCATACCTGTTAACTGCACCTGTGTGACTGCCTATTGTATAAGTCAAGTCAGTGCATACCTTTCACTTCATCCTCCCCGATATGGACAAAATAGGTAGAGGAAGAGGTAGAGGCAGACCCAGAGGAAGGCCACCCGGCAGGTCTGTGTGAGGTCGTGTTGATGTGATTTCGTGCGGCCCTGGCCCAAAGTACAGTGCTCAGAAGAAGGCACGTGCCATAAACTCCCAAGATTGTCAGGATGTGGTTGACTATTTAACACAGAACACCTCATCTTCCTCAGTCACCAGCGCTACTACACGCACCACATCCGCTGCATTTGACATTGACCACATATTTGGTGGTAAAATCACAGAGTCACAGCCACTATTGCTACAACAAGATGAAGGCGCTAAGCAAGTTACACCACCTCATATGTGTGAGTTAGGTGACACTATGGACGTAATGTGTGAGGAGGAGGATGATGAAGTACCTGCTGTTGGTGCAGTTTTGGAGGTGTCTGAGGCAAGTGAAGCTGGGGAGGGTGGTTATGATGATGACGATGATATGGATGTCATGTGGGATCCTAAGAAACAAGCTGACCAAGGGGACAGTTCAGAGGGGGAGTCAGAGAGGAGTAGGAGGATACGAGTTCCTGAAAGAAGCAGGGGAAGCTTGTCAGCAGAAACAGCAGGTGGCAGGGTCCGGCGCCATGTCTCGCCACCTATGGACAGCCAGCCAACATGCCCTTCAACGTCAGTTGCTGATGCCACCATAGTGCCATCACCCCAGGGGGGCTCAGCAGTTTGGAAATTTTTTAATGTGTCTGCCTCAGATCGGAGCAATGCCATCTGTACTCTCTGCCTCCAACAATTGAACCGTGGAAAGGCCAACACCCACGTAGGGACAAGTGCCTTACGAAGGCACATGGAGAAAAGGCACAAACTGCAATGGGAAGAGCACCTGAGCAAAAGCAGCACACAAAAGAAAAGCCACCCTCCTCCTCCTCTTCCTCCTTTAGGTGCATCATCTTCAGCCTCTTTCTCCCTTGCACTTTCACAATCACAGCCACCCTCCTCCACTCTGCCTCTCACCTTGAGCGGTTCCTGCTCCTCTGCCCACAGCAGCCAGGTGTCTGTGAAGGAAATCTTTGAGCAGAAGAACCTAATGTCTGACAGTCATCCCCTTGCCTGGAGTCTGACAGCTGGCTTGGCGGAACTGTTAGCTCACCAGCTGTTACCATACCAGTTGGTGGACTCTGAGGCCTTCAGAAAATTTGTGGCCATTGGGACACTGCAGTGGAAGATGCCAGGCTGGAATTATTTCTCTAAAAGGGTGATACCGAAACTATACCATGAAGTTGAGAGGTAAGTAAGTGGTGTCATCTCTGGCACACAGCGTTGGGTCAAGGGTCCATCTGACCACGGATGCCTGGTCTGCCAAGCACGGTCAGGGCAGGTACATTACGTACACAGCCCATTGGGTCAACCTGGTGACCGCTGGCAAGCAGGGTGTATGTGGCTGTGCAGCGGACCAACTTGTGCCACCTCCACGGCTTGCAGGCAGGCCTCCTGCCACCTCCTCACCGCTGTCGTCATCCTCCTCCTCCTCCTCCTTGCCTTGGCTGGTGCCGCGATCTCCTCTCCAGCTACACAGCCCCATCTCCCCAGGGCCTATGCTGCATGCCAGGTACGATGGTGTCACGCCATCTTAGACATGTCTTGCCTCAAAGTGGAGAGTCACACCGAATCAGCTCTCCTGGCTGCTCTTAACAAACAGGTGGATCAGTGGCTGACCCCGCACCAGCTGGAGATCGGCAACGTGGTGTGTGACAATGGTAGCAATCTCCTGTCCGCTTTGAATTTGGGAAAGCTGACACATGTACCCTGCATGGCACATGTGCTGAATCTAGTCATTCAAAGATTTGTGTCAAAGTACCCAGGCTTAGAGGACGTCCTGAAGCAGGCCAGGAAGTTGTGTGGGCATTTCAGGCGGTCTTACATGGCCATGGCACGCTTTGTGGACATTTAGCGGAGAAACAACTTGCCGGTGAGATGCTTGATATGTGATAGCCCGACTCGCTGGAATTCGACCCTGGTCGTGTTCTCTCGCCTGCTAGAACAGGAGAAAGCCATCACCCAGTACCTGTACAATTACAATAAAAGGACACAATCTGGGGAGATGGGGATGTTCTGGCCCAACAACTGGAATCTGATGCGAAATGCATGCAGGCTCATGCGGCCGTTTGAGGAGGTGACTAACCTGGTGAGTCGCAGTGAAAGCACCATCAGCGACTTGATCCCGTACGCTTACTTCCTGCAGCGTGCCATGCGTAGAGTGGTGGATCACGCTGTGGAGGAGCATGAAGAGGAACAGTTATGAGCGGAAACATTGTGGGATCAATCCACATCAGATCCAGGTGTTTCCTCAACACCTGCGGCAGCACAGAGGGGGGAGGAGGAGAAAGAGTCGTGTAGTGAAGAGGAGTCAGACTCGGATGATGAGGAAGGTGTTTCTTTGGAGGAGGAGGCAGCGGCAGAAGAACAACCGCAGCAGGCGTCGCAGGGGGCTTGTGCTGCTCAACGTTTCTGTGCTATTGTTCGTGGCTGGGGGGAGGAGGAGGACTTACCTGACGTCACTGAGGAAGAGCAAGAGGAGATGGATAGTACGTCTGGATCCAACTTTGTGCAGATGACGTCTTTCATGCTGTCCAGCCTGTTGAGGGACCCCCGTATTAAAAAACTCAAGGGGCCCGAAAATCGGAGGGTCGGGCCATCTCTATCTGAAGATAGCTGCCAGAGGTTCCAAATTCCACACTCTTTAGGAAAGACACTTTCCGTTAGTACCCCAGCACTTTTTATAATGTTGCAATGTTTTATATTGTACTACACCTGATGCATAACTCCCAACTGTTCCTCTTTTGGAGGGACAGTCCTTCTTTGTGAGCCCTGTCCCTCTGTCCATCTTTCCTCCTCATTTGTCCCTCTTTCAGAACTTTGTCCCTCTTTCTATGTAAATATATATATTCTCTACTAAAAAATGTGTTTGATTGACTCTAAACTTTATTCCCATCCTTTTCATTGATATATTACTAATTTTAAAATGTTAATATGAAGGAAAATGAAGGATGGAAAGGACCAGTGTGGTTTGAATTATAAAACAACATATTTTTCTTATGAAAACTTTATGGTATGCGTGACTAGGGGTTTGACGGAGGCGTGATCAGGGGTGTGGCAGGGACCTCTTTCTCATCTCAAAAAGTTGGGAGGTAAGCCTGATGGGAAACACTTGCAAAGGATTTGATGTTTGCAAGTCCTGGTTACAGGAATCCACAGTGGTGGAGGTTTTAACAAAGTAGAAAGATAAACAACGTGTTTATTTTAATGCAAACTATCTGGCGCATATTTTTTGTGTAGGTGGTGTTGGTCACCTGTGAGTTTTGTTTCACAAGGGGTGACTGCAGGTGATGCAACATTATAGAAGGTAGAGGAACTGATAAAAAAAGGATTTTATACTGTGTTAATTCTCCCCATCATTTTCCCTCCTCCTTTCTCTGCGTGTGGCCCAATTTTCTGTGGGTGAGGTTTTAAAGTGGACCTAAACTCAGAACTTCCTCTCTGCTCTAAAAGATAAGGAACAGCATAATTTACTTTAAAGAAAAACATTTCTTACAGCTGATACAAAGCTTGCAATAAATCTGCAGTATGTCTACTTCCTGCTTTCATGCAAGCAGACATAGGGTTAACTTCCTGTGTTTACACATTAGCTGTTTTGCCATGGCAGAGGAGATTTCCTGAGCTGATACAGCTAAGAGATCAAATTACACTGGTGATTAGTCACAGATGAGAGGGAATTAGACAGGCTAAACTCTCTAAATACATACAGGGTGCTGTTCTCTATGTTTTCCTTCTGTCCTGTGCAAGAGTTCAACTTTAAATGTGTATTTATTTCCTGTTTGTACATGTCAGTGTGCAGTTGCGACTAAAGACCTGACTAAAGAAACATCGCTGTCTGAAATGCGTCAGTCATTTTTGTCTGTCCTGTTAGACCATTTAATAAAAAGAAAAGTTTTATTGGAGCCATCCATATGTTGTGGATTTGCTCCTACAACTTAAAGGGACACTATGGCGACAAAAATTGTAAAATTTAAAATATGTGCAAACATAGACAAATAAGAAGTACATTTTTTCCAGAGTAAAATTAGCCATAAATTACTTTTCTCCTATGTTGCTGTCACTTACAGTAGGTAGTAGAAATCCGACAGAAGCGACAGGTTTTGGACTAATCCATCTCTTCATGGGGTATTCTCAGGGATTTATTTATTATCAAAAGCACTTAGTGAATGGCAGTTGCTCTGTCCAACTGCCAGAAAACTGTGTAACGAGCAGGGAAGCTGGCCAGCATCATTGTTTAAATCCTTTTTAGGGAATATCTTTGTAAAGAATAAAAGCCTTGCTGAGAATCCCATATGAAGAGATGGACTAGTCCAAAAACCTGTCACTTCTGTCTTATTTCTACTACCTACTGCATGACTTTACATTTATCAACATTAAACTTTATCCGCCTTGTGCCTGCCCATATGGCCATTTTGTCAAGATCCTGTTGTAATTTGTCACTATCCGTCATAGTGTTGATAATTCTGCATAATTTGTTTAACTTTGGACGTGCCAAATGGCATAGTACCATATAAGATAAATGACATACAGCTAGGAACATCAGACTTGAAGAAGTACTAGTTAATAACTGCAAGAAGCACAGCCGCGGCGGACTGCGTTGCCACCGCGGCTGCCTCTGGGCCCCTGTCCGTCCCTCCGGCGTCTAGGATGCCGGGGACGGAACTACCTTCTTCCTGTAAGGTCGCTGTCTCGCACGGGCGCGCGCATAGACAGGACCTTTATCCTGGGAGAGTGCTCGTCAGCTGACCGGTTGGTCAGCTGAGCTGACAGCGGAGGAGACTCACGGCGCCCCGGATTGGCTGCAGCAGGGGGCGTGCCAGTGAGGTCTCCTCTGCTTCTTAAACCTTCGGCTTTTAGTCTGGCGCTGTCTGTTGTCGTGAACGTTTGTGTGTCAGCGCTCAGACCAAGCTTGGGATTACTGTGTCGTTACTGTGTTGTACTTTGGACCAGTTCCGGGGTGTTGAGACCGGGGACCTCACACCCAAGCTTGGGATTGCTGTGTCATTGCTGTGTTGTACTTTAGACCTGTTCCAGGGTGTTGAGACCAGGGACCTCACACCCAAGCTTAGGCTTACTGTGTCGTTGCTGTGTTGTGCTTTGGACCAGTTCCGGGGTGTTGAGACCGAATACCTCACACCCAGGGTGTTGAGACCAGGGACCTCACACCCAAGCTTAGGATTACTGTGTCATTGCTGTGTTGTGCTTTGGACCAGTTCCGGGGTGTTGAGACCGAGGACCTCACACCCAGGGTGTTGAGACCAGGGACCTCACACCCAAGCTTAGGATTACTGTGTCGTTGCTGTGTTGTGCTTTGGACCAGTTCCGGGGTGTTGAGACCGAGGACCTCACACCCTCCGCTGGTGAAGTTGTTCTGTAGTGCAGTTCTGTTTGTGTCTCAGGTTATCACTAGCCTGCAGTATTGTCTGAATCACCCGCTCCTCGGGAGATTCTATTCCAGTTTCAGTATACCCAGCTTGCTGGGGTTTGCACTTTATTATACGGATGGCCTGTGTACCTTTAGTACCTCGCCAGCACCTCTGTAGAGGTCCTGCCTTTCTTAGGTTCAGCTAGTGCCAGCCTGCTTCTCTGTAGGGGCCTAGTCTGCGTGGTCTGAGGCTCATCAGCTCCACTGATGAACACCTGTTATGTATTTACTATCCTCACCGGCTCCACTGGTGAGGTATAGCTTAGTGTTTTTGGTACCTTCTCAGCTCCCCTGGAAGGTTTAAACAAAGCGGTCTGAGTCATTTGTGTCACCTTTCCAGTTCCACTGGAAAGGCCTAGGGTAGCTTCTTGCTGCCAGTTTAGCTAGCTTCGCTGATAGGACTAGTTTACTATCTGGTGTATGTCTGTTATTATCTGTCTGATTGGTTCTTGTCACTTGCAGGCACCCCTGGCAGAGAATAGCTAAACTACCACCGTATTCTCTGTCTGTATCCTTCCCAGCCTCACTGGGGAGCCTATTGTCTATCCGTCTTGTTTGTATCCAGATTGTTCCTTACCAACTCCTTTGGTAAGGTCCTGTAAAATCATTGAAGTTACGGTTGCACCCAAACACTACACACTCTGATCTTGGTCTTGCTATACTGGTATTATTGTTGATTCTGCGGATCACACATAATCGAGTATAGCGTCTGGATTGTTGGTGATTCCGCAGATCACCAATAATCAGACGTCTGAGTTGTGGCACTCAACCGTCACAATAACAAGTTAAAGTGAACCAGAGATGAACCATGGGTCAAAATAGAGATACTTATCTAAGAAGAGGGAGGCCTCTGGATGCTTAAGAGGCTTCACATGTCCTCCTCCTGAACACCACAGCTGCCTGGAAGCCTCCTGAATATTGCAATTATGCTGCATACGTAGTAGTATGCCACCGGCTCAACCTATTGCTGCTCAAATCCTCGCCAACATTAAATATCATTCTCCCTCCGAGTCATAGCAACTCAGAGGGAGAAGTAATTCGGAGTCTGGTGATCACTGGATCCTAATTTACCCTTGCATGGGGCATATACTATAGCACTAGTGCTATAGTGGCACCCAGTTTCGGTGCTCGGTGCCTTAACCTCCTGCTTCGACTATGCTCCTCTTCATGCATTAGCACATGGCTGAGGCATGAGTGTCTTAGGAACGTGGCCAAGGCATGAGTGCTCCAGCTTACCACCTAGGCATGGACATACTCACACAGCCACAATATGGCTGTGCTTATTCCTGAAGAAAAGCATGGTCGTGATCAGAAATCCAACAGGCTCTTGTCAGATTTCTTTCAGATGTTTGGGAGAGGCGATCTTGAGGATAATGTGAGATACCTCTGAAGGATTCAGAAGCTTCCTTTATCTTAGGTAAATATATTTTTTTTTTGTCCCAAGGTTTGCTTCGGATACACCACGTACAATGCCAAGCAGCAGCAGCTAAAGCAAATATGATTCTGGGACGCATAAAATGAGAAATAAAATCACGAGATGTTAGTATACTACTCCCTCTGTAAAAATCACTTGTAAGGCCACACCTGAAGTATGGGATACAGTTTTGGGTGACCACACTGTAGGAAGGACATTGACCATTGGGCCAAAGGGTGCAGTAAGTACTCCAGGGGCTGGGCTTTGAAGGGGCTTCTGCTGACATCACTGTGGCACCGCCCTCTCTGTCCTGCATAGGTTATAATTGGTTGCTGTGTTTCAAAAGGAAGGCTTCCTTGGTTCCCCACCTCTGTGGTAGCAGAGTCCAATCCCCATTTAAGAGTCAGGAAGGATTTTTTTTCCCTTTAGGCCCATTTTACACTTGCACTGAAAATCTGTGTTGCATTACCCTCTTTTACCGCAGGGTAATGCAATGGCAAGGCAATAGGGCCTAGTACACTTAGGGCCCTTTTCCACTAGCAATCGCTAGCGTTCACGCTGAACGCTAGCGATTGCTGAATCGCAATTAGCGGCGATTCCCCGACGTTCGCGGCCGCGATTTTGCTATGCTATGCACTGCATAGCAAAATCGCGGCAAATATCGCTCCGCCACGCGTTCGCGTTCCCGACAAAAACGAATCGCGGTAGTGGAAATGACCTACCGCGATTCCTATGTTAAAAAGCAAACCGTAGCAATTGTAAAATCGCTAGCGGTTTGCGGTTTTGCGATTCAGCTAGCGCAAACGCGCTAGTGGAAAAGGGCCCTCAAAGTGTACCAGAGCTGAGAGAAATAAAACGTTTTATACATACCTGTGGCTTCCTCCAGCCCCATGTGCATGGATCACTCCGACGCTGCCGTCCTCAGTCTTCTCCCTCTTCAGTACTGGGTCCAGTAACTTCAGCTAGTCGTGGTAAGTCTGCGTAAAAGAAGTGCGCCCTCTATACATCTCTCCAGCAGCCGCCGGAGAGATATGTAGAGGGCTCACTTATTTAGCGCATACTGGATGCGACTGTCTGAATCCGTTTAGTCCGTTTAATAAGTATTTGGCATATTTAAAGAAAACCTGAACTGAAAATTAAAAGTGAATATAAACATGCACGTCATACTTACCTCCTGTGTAGTCTGCTCCTCAATCTCTTTCCCCTTTCCCGGGTCCTGTTTGTCCACTGTGATCAAGGGAATTCTCCGTCCACCATTTTGAAAATGGCCATTACCCCGTAACAGCTTTCTGGTCAGCACACTGTTAAACTGTAACATCGCCCACTTGAGCCATAGGTAAACATGGACATTACCTGGCACATCGGTTGTCCTCTCAGCTATAACTGACAACAACTGATATATAACTGACAGCAACTGATATATTTCGGTTCTGACAAAATGTTGTCAGAACTGGAAGGGATCATTGTCAGAAGAAATTGGTGAACTTCTGAGAGGAACTGATGGCAAGGCAACCATGAAATGTTCATTTGAAGTTACCTCGTGTGTTTATTTTAAATAATTTTACTCAGTTCAGGTTCCCTTTAATTTTTATCACTCACCAATGCTCATCTCGGTAATAATGTCTTCCTTCTTAGATGCTTTCATCATGTTACCCTCCTCCATAGACTGCTGATCACACCTCACATATGCCTCTTCTTCTTCCTCTTTGACCACAGCATTTATATGTTTTCCATGCTAAGTGCACAAAATAAGGAGCAATTTATAACCTCAATGTAGGTAACAGCATACACAGAAGGAAACTATGTCACAAAGTTTGAGGTCTCTGATGAAACTAAGCTCAACCTACATGATAATGGTGGGAGATGATGCGATCTTTCTGTAGACAATCCCAGGGATAAAGAGGATCTGTACATGTCTCTGGCGGGTTTCTTTTACTGGATCCATCTGTAGGAAACACACACACTGCCTGAGTACATTATCTCTATCAGCCTGATTCATTAAGCTGCTTCATTAAGAACTAAATGACATCAGCGCAAGCTAAATACAGAGCTGCACTCTATGCGTGGTAGTGCTGCACAGCGCACACTGACTCCTTAATTACATGTGCTCGTTACTATTCAACAATCGTTTCTTGCATGCACAGCGAGATATGAAGTATCGTGACCGTGATACTTCACTAGCATGGCCGCTACTACAATAACGTAGTAGCGGCCCCACAAGTGATGTATCGCAGTGGCAATACTACAATACTACACGGTGCATGCAAGGAGTGGCTGCAAAGCTGTAACAGGCGCAGGTAATTTAGGAGCGCACGCTGTACAGCACTACCGTGCATAGCAGGCAACTCTATATTTAGCTTGTGCTGATGTCATCTAACCCAAAGAATCAGGCCATGTGTGATTATGAGATGATGGTGTCTAGGTAGACCCTCCATACTGCTCCCCCTTTAAAAAACTAAAAATGTCCTCCTCTTACCTGGTGTTGTGAGGGGTGGCTGATTCTCCATTATAGGATCCTTGTAGAGGTCCTTGTGTTCTTCTATATACTGCCACTCCTCCATGGAGAAATGGACAGTGACATCCTGACACCTTATAGGAACCTGAAACAAACAATGATACATTCACCACCCTGCTACACTTCTTGCTGTTGATGGATAATGTCCCAAAATTCCCAGCACTGGTCACCTCTCCTGTCAGCAGCTCAATCATCTTCTTTGTGATTTCCAGAATCTTCTGCTTGTTGTGTCTCTCAGATATCAGGGAGTGAGGTGGGGGCACCGTAATTGTCACACGATTATCAGACTTCACTGGTGGAAAACTCTATAGAAAAAGGCCAGAAATAATGTCACATGACCATCCCAGAATTCTCCTCACCTCACCAGTAAGGTGTGTGTTTATTAGTAGGGCATAAGATTGATGTCATGTGACCTCCCAGAATTCTCCTCACCTCTCTAATCGGGAGACAGTCAAACAAAATGTCTGATCGTAGTATTTATTACCATAGTCCAATGTTGCAGCATCTGTTGACATTTGGGGCAATCAGTCAGCAGCAAAACAAGTCAGCACTTGGGGCTTCAACAGCCACAGCCACCCTGTACCTGCGCTGTCACTGAACAATCCTTCGGTTCTCCACAGCTCCCTATAGTTTTGTTTTATTGCGTGGCCCCAGTCCGCGCACCTCATGATCGCACTCCCATGCACAGGAGTACATAAAAATCTCTACTGCACATAATGCTCCCGGCTATGGGAGTGTGATCGAGGACGCACATAGCCCCACATGGGCAGAGGCCCGTCGACTCACCAGTTGGCCAGCCGGAAGAGGGTCACTGGGGGGGACTGGAGGAACACTTAAGGTGCCCATACACTCGTCAGATTGGCAGCAGACAGATAAGAAATGCATCTGATGATCTATCTGATGCGTTTTTAGAACATTTTTTACCAGGATAGAATTCCAATAGATTTCAGTTTGAAATCTGTTGAAATTCGATCTGATGGCATTTTTTTGCCATCAGATTTCCATTAAGGCCAATGCAAACTGATAAGCAATCTCATCAGATCGACCTAAATTTTCCACCCTGCTAGTTCGATGGAAATCCATCGAAATCGATCGAAATCGGCCGTCGATCGGTCGATTGGCCAACCGATTTGCGATCGATCGATCGATCGATCGACCGCGATCGATCGGTCGGCCAGAAAATCGGCTGAGTGTATGGGCTGCTTTAGTGACAGCGTGGCTGCAGGGGGCTAGTAGACCCAGGTAAGTTAAACTCTTTTTTTTTTTTTATTTGAGTTTAGGTTCACTTTAACAGTGATAAGAATGATGTAATGTCACCTAGAATCCTCCTGAACTCTCCAGTAATGTGTGTATTTTATTAACAGAGCTATGAGTGATTTCATGGTCCATTCCAGAATACTCCTCACCTCTCCAGTAAGCAGGTTGATAATCTGTAGGGTAAGGGTCACAATTATCTCATTCAAGTCAATATTCTTTTGTTCCATCTTGACGCTACTGAAGCTTTTCTGATTTTCTATCATGGCATCCTTGTAGAGGTCCTTATGTTCTTCTAAATATTTCCACTCCTCCATGGAGAAACATACAGTGACATCTTGACACCGTACAGGAACCTGACGCACACAAGGATACAGTCACCACCCAGACACATCCCTTTCTGTTACTGGATGTCCCATAATTCCCAGCACTGCTCACCTCTCCTGTCAGCAGCTCCATCATCTTTCTGGTGACTTCCAGTATCTTCTTCCTTTTCCTCCTCTCTGGTGTCAGGGAATATGGTACCAGGCAGTAATGAGGGGACACTGAGATGGGGGATGGTGTATGCAGAGAGTCGTGTGGAGTTAATAATTCAATAGGTGCAACTACTGGTAATTTAAATGCCTAGTAGAGAGACAATAATAGTTAAATGTATATAAAACCTGAATATCCACCTCATATCTCCAGGTGTCAAGGTTTTATTAATAGAGATAAGGGTGAGGTCATGTGACCTCCCAGAATCATCCTCACCTCTCCGGTCAGCAGATAGATGATCTCCAGGGTCAAGTTGAATAACCTCTCAGTCATGTGACTCTGGTCCTCATCCATCTTCAGTGACGTGGCCCTGTGATCTGTACAGGATGCTGTTGCCTTTGATAGATAATAAGGGGAGGATAATCAAGGTTGCCCAGTTGTCAGTGGTGAAACTACTGATACAGGATCCCCCCTCCCCCAGCTCTCCCCATTCCCATCACTTTTGGGTGGTAGGGCCATACAAAGTATCTCAGGAAAGAAAACAAAAAAGACATCATTAGATTAATGTCTTTTCCAGGAATTGAAAGGACAACACCCATCTGGAAAGATAAAATATTCAAATTAGCCACAGGGTATATATATGCATCAACCCCGCACACTCTCTAGTTAATAGAAGAGATAGCGCTGCAGATAATATTTAAAATACTTTTCAATACAAATCAAATTCAAGAAAGAGTGGAGTATTTGGGTGCTGTCCTTCCAATTCCTGGAAAAGACATTACCAGTAAGTCTACCATTGCCAAGTCATCTCAGGACAGCACCCATGAGAGCATAAACAATACTATTACATCAGGGTGGGACAATTTCCTGCAACACTCTGCACTCAAATATTACATTTTATCTTACTTAACATATTTTGTCTGTAGTGTCTTACAAAACATATCCTCCAGGGGGCATCCTTGTACATGGTCAGTAGTGGTTTCTGGTCTCTGCATCAATAGTCAAATCGGGTCTCCTGCTGGCCATGTAACTGTTTCCCCTGTGCACTGTAAGCTAGAGAAATAGTTAAATTTGTTATACAGTATTTTATTTTTTATTATTCACTAAGATTTTCACATATGTGGTAATTAGGGAAGAGCAGGTGAAGTTCCCAAACTTGATTTCACAGCAAATTTGGCAGATTTTTGTGTAGCAAAAATGTCATAAAATTTGATATATATTTCGCGGCTAACCCAGGTAAAATGGCAACAACATTTTTTGAAAAAATATTATAGTTTTTGAGAACATTTATGTATTAATTGAAAGGTGAAGACACATTTAACCACTTAAGGATCGCGGTGTTAAACCTCCCTAGTGACCAAGCCATTTTTTTTACTAACTGGGCCACTGCAGCTTTAAGGCCTAGCGATTCCACCCCCCCCCCCCCTTTTCTCCCCACCAACAGAGCTCTCTGTTGGTGGTGTCTGATCGCTCCCCAGTTGTTGTTTTTTTATATAAATATTTATTTTATTATTTTTTGAATAAATGTAACTTTTTTATATTCCCCTCTCCCTCCTCCCACCAGCCAATCAGCGTGATCGGCTGTCATAGGCATCAGCCTATGTCAGCCGATCACTTCCTGGGCTTCAGAGGGGACAGCCGTCGTGTCACACGGCTGTTCCCAGTACAGCGCTGCCTTAGATTGCAGCACTAAACAGGTATATTAGACAGCGGTTTCGCCGTCTAATGGTCTCAGATCGGCGTCTGCCACTAGGAGACTGAAGGCGGTGGTGGAGCTAGCCCCATTCCCAGCCATTCATGCCAATCGGCGTGGAGTGGTCCTGGGGCTGTCGCCGCTATCACGCCAATTGGCGTGGAGCGGTCGGGAATTAGTTAAAACCAGTGCAGACTTGGACGCCATGCCCATTTCTACGGGCGGGATTACCTTGGGTGCAGTGGCAGGGGGCAGCAATAACAGCAGCAGTAGCATTACGATTACTCACCTTGCCGGAATCTATAGGTGCCGCATGTACGTCCTGGGCAGACAGTCTAATGGTAACAGCTCCGCCTGTGATGTAGGGGGTGCTGTTACCATGAGATAGCATGCACAGATCATGTAGCGCCTGTGGATCCCAGCAAGTTGAATTATCATAAAGCTCTCACTATGTATTCTCCATGTGACCCCTCCTCCATCGCTCTATTGGTACCTAAACAAGGGCTCTATCTGGCTCCCTACAGGGGGCATTTTAGCTACCTATACAAGGGGGCACTCTTGCCACCTAAACAGGGGAGCACTCTGGCTACCTACTGTAAATGAGGGTTCTCTGGCTACCTAAATTGGGGTCTCCAAGGCTCCCTCCAGGGGCCTCTCTGGCTACCTATAATGGGGAGGCATCTTATACTGGGGGGGCTGCATCCAACTACCTAATATTGGGGGCTCCTGTGGCTACCTTTGCTGTGGAAGCTGTATCTGGCTAACCAATGTTGGGGGGCAGCTCTGGCTAGCTTTATTGGTGGCTACCTAATATTGGGAAATACCCATTGCAACAGTGGGGGGGTGCAATTTATGGACCCTTAACCTGATAGCTCTATAACCTAGAAACTGCCCAGTTGGCCACTGACAGGGATGGCCGCATAACAGTGGTAGACTGAGTAAAAAAAACAGCAGAGAAACACATCAATATGATAGGGAATACCTCAGAGAGCAAAAGAGAGAAAGAAAAGTTCCACAAGGACACTCACTGACTTCTACAGGCCGGATTAGAGGTGTGGGAGGCAGAGCAAAGATGGCGCCGACCTGAGGGAGAAGGAGGGGTGGTCTCAGCAGCAGGAAGGGAGGGCACAGAGACTGGCACTGCACACCAGAGCAAGCTCAGGGGTGGCTGACTAGACTAAAGTGACTCCAAGGCTGAAAGTAATAAAAGCTCTGCAGGCTCCTCTCTTATCAAGCTTCAGCCTCATAGAAAACACCCCTCTCAGAATCATAGTGTGGAGGACAGTGATGCGAAGATTCTCTCTCTCCCCCACTACTGATAAGGCTGTTACAGACACAGTGCTGAAAGACATGCTTTGGAATTTTAAAAGCACTATCCAGAAAGATATATCTTTAAAGCCACAGGAGTATTAGAGAGGGTTATTGATGATATAGGGAACCGTACTGATCATATAGAAGATAAGATGGGAGAGTTTGCCTTAGCACAAAATGAGTTAATTGATGTTCATAGTGATCTAGAACAGTGTTTCTCAACATTTTATTGGTATGTACCCCTTTTAAAACCCTGTACTCACCAAGTACTCCCTAGCATAGTAAACATTATCACAAGTACCCCATGACAAATATATATTTAATCATAGTACATGATAATTGGTTCTAAACAATTTCCAAGCATTTACTATTGCTTTATTTAGCTAAAACACTTGTTATCCTTGGTTAAATATATCAAGCTTGATTACCCCCTGGAACCATCAGAAGTACCCCCTGGGGTACGCGTACCACACGTTGAGAACCTAGGATCTAGAAGACAAAGCTTAAAAAGAAACTTACAGACCAGGAGGAACATTCCAGAAGGAACATTATAACATTTAGAGGAATTCCTAAGACTGTGAGCAGCTCAGAGCTTGAGGCTTTCACACTACTGCATTTTCATTACCCGTTTTTACCACAGGGTAACGCTAAAGCAATGAAAGTCTATGGGACATTTCATGCCTGATGCGGTGCGATGCGTCAAAACAATCGCATCTGACGTGAGTGCATCAGCTTGTTATAGGCCAACATCCGTGGTGACGGGCGTTGACCGGAATTCTTGTATGTCAATGGCGCCACAGATATTTCAAACTGCTTTGCGTTTAGGTGCGCATGCGCTGAAGCATATTTTTTCTATACACTTCCTTGCAATTCGTATTTCTGCAACAGGAGAGCCTCACTTATAGTTTGGTTTGCTGCCAAAAATTACATTACCGTGCATCAACGTAGGTGTATACAATGTCTGTTTTTACCGTTGTGGTGCAAAAACGCAGGCTGCTCATGTGAATCCGGCCTCAAACATGTGGACACAGCTTTTCGTGATACTGCCGCCACAGCAGGCTGAAGCAGATTTTTTAAATAGACAAGATTTACGCAGCATCCCAAATCCTAGATCTTCCCTGGATAATTGCATACATGTAAAAACGACGCTGAGAAATGTGGGTGCTGGGTGAAGCCGAAAAATGTTTCATTCTGCTGTGGCAAATTTCCCAATGGTGTTAATTACTATTCCCTTATCCGAGGTGCCATACAGTGGGGGTAACATGCCATTTGGCTTCCAGTTATAGCTGGTGGCCGAACTACGCTGTTTTCATCATAATTTGGGCACCGTCTGCACCCAAACTACTCACTGAGCGGCGCTGGCACCCAAATTACTCACTGAGCACCGCTATAGCCGTAATTAACATTACGGCCTAAAAAAACGTCGCCCATACACCCTGCTCACCCACACATTATCCTGAGTTTAGCAAATTCCAAAAAGAAGGGAGTCCTTATTGCTATTTCTTTAAAGGAAAATAAACTGATAAGATAAAAAAATTGTATCTATCCTCCGTCCCCACGAAATGACTTTTTTTTAGATATCCCACAGTTATATTTTATATTTAAATCTACTTTTTAAGTTTTTACTGTTTCATTGTTTTTGCTCACTGACACATTCATTGAAGTATGCCAGAGCTAAAATCTATGAACCATTGACCCTTGTCGTATGTTTCCTGCTCTGAGAAGCCATTTTCTGGTAGGTAAGTGTTTATGACTGTAATTCCTTATCACTGAGGTTTACACTGTAGTCTGACCCAGTCCTGACTGGGTAAGGAACTGTCACCTGATTTTTAAATCTTTCAGGCAGAGAAAGAAAAAAAAGGAACACAGCATAGTTATTCTGCTTGGCACTGTAAATACACATGTCTATCTCATCATGTCACATGTCACCTCGAGTATCCTTTAACTTATTGTTTTATCACGTTTATAAAAAGAAAAAAAGGCACATGAGTAAAAACATATGTCTGCATTCAAGGTTACAATGGTGACTAAGTCTCTTAGAGCATAATAATAAGACAATGCTTTATATTTACATTATAAGGCAAAAGACCAGGATCATATCTGCATCACCTCAGAAACTAACCCAGTGGAGTGCAGAACAAGAGAGACAGAGTATGAAGAAGAAGAAAGGAGACGCAGAAAACAGTAACGGTACCTCACAATAGTCAGGTAATTTAGTGACATTTCTTTTTTTTTATAGTAAGTAACGGACAGCACAGCAGTGACAGCGATAGACCCAAGGCTGTGTTGGTATGCGATGCACTAGAAATCAGTAAGTCTGTTAACAGAAATGGTATGTCACAAGTTCGGTCAGATCACTCAGTGACAATTTGTTTTATTAAGAATAATTAATGGACCTGTTAAGAAGCATGTAATTAAAATAGATTTTGATTTCAGTAACTATGACCTCCTAACGCTGTAAATTTAACAAATAACCATTTTCAGTTCTCTTCAACCTATAAAAGGTTTTGAAACTGTGTTGTGCATAATAATTTGGAACAGTTCTTTAAAAAAAATAATAGGAGAGTGATGGGGTGCTGCGCCAGATGACCTGGCCACCACAGTCACCAGAACTGAACCCAACTGCAGAGTGAAGGCAAAAGGGCCAACAAGTGCTAAGCAGCTCTGGGAACTCCTTCAAGACTGTTGGAAGACCATTTCAGGTGACTACCTCTTGAAGCTCCTCAAGAGAATGCCAAGAGTGTGCAAAGCAGTAATCAAAGCAAACGGTGGCTACTTTGAAGAACCTAGAATATGACATATTTTCAGTTGTTTCACACTTTTTGGTTATGTACTATACTTCCACATGTGTTAATTCATAGTTTGGATGCCTTCAGTGTAAATCTACAATGTTCATAGTCATGAAAATAAAGAAAACTCTTTGAATGAGAAGAAGTGTCCAAACTTTTGGTCTGTACCGTATGTATAAGCACAATAATATTTAATATAGCTGGGAGCCCAAATTACACTAGCTCATTACTTTCTGAAAATGGAGAATTAGACAGGTTGTTCTCCATAAACACATGCAGGGTGGACACAGGGTGGATTTCTGTGTTCTCCTTCTCTCCTGTGAAGAGTTCAGCTCAGCTTTAATAAGAATGTCCTTTATGGAAATAACCTCATTAAGTAGCCACCACTGGATGCTAGAGGATCTGCCCCCGCTGGGTAGTCCGGAATATTCAGAAACTGTAACGAAGGAGGGACTATTTATATTTCATTCTGGCTTTGTTCCAAACATGTAGAGTGTGAAACGTAATGGCAGAGGACGTTTTGGCAGCTTTATAAGCCTCAGGGGAAACACACAGGAGGCCTTTCCCTAAATAAGGGCTGAGGATGCATCTATTTCTACCCTGACTGGAGTGTGGACACCTGCGTAAGTTAAGGGTAACTGAGCTAGCTGTGAGGATGTGTAATATGTAGATAGATGTGGGACTGATAAGCCTCCCAGATTTTTGTGCCAAACATGTTAAGAATCCATGTCTCCTGTTTGTTCATATAGAATTTTGTATGTAAATACCGTAACTCTTTTTTGGGATTCAAAATAGGGAGTGTTTGGATGTAAAAGAAAAGTTTTGGAAAAGCTTGTATCCTTTTTAAATAGGAAAGAAGTATCTTTCTCCAGTTGTGCAAATCTTATTCAATGATCTCCAGCACAGGGCTATACTTTATTTCAAATAACCAGTTGATAAGATATTCTAATTCCCAAATAAGTAAGTTCAGATTTCTCCAGCTTAATTGGTCATGTGTTTCCCCAGGCATCACTTACTTATCAATGTATAAGGTCTTTGCTTTTCCCTCATTCACAACATAACCTGATATTGCGCCATCATTTTCTACTGACGAAAAGATAGCAGGTCGTGCATCCTTTGGAATTAGTTATGCTTAGTTTGAGGGTTTAGAGTTAGCCATAGGTAGGAAGGGTTAGTGTTAGTAGTTAGGGGGGTTAATGTTAGGTTTAGGTGGGGGATGTTAGGCATAGGTAGGAAAGGTTACTGTTAGTAGGAGGGGGATAGTGATAGGCACAGGTAAGAGATGTTAATGTTAGGCATAGGTAAGGGGGTTAGTGTTAGGTGTGGGTATTAGTGTTAAGCATAGGATGGAGAGGGTGGTAAGAGTAAATAGTGGGGGGTACATTTTAAAAGTAGGTGTGAGAGTGTGTGGAGGATGGGGGGTGTAAGGCATAGGTGGGAGGGGGTTAGTTTAGTGGAGGATTAGTGTAAGGATAGGTTAGGGAAGGCAACAATAGAACACTGAAAACATCACCAATAATCTGTGGGCATTACCTGGTGCCCAAATTTACCGAACCTGTTTGGCATGTACTCTTTTGGGATGGTGTAACGCCACACGAGAAGGCTCCAAATTCCTTGGGGATGTTATTGAGTCTTCCCCATCTGCATCTGAAATAAAGCCTGTGTCATATCAGATCATCGTTAGGAAGGTTCTGATGAATGTGTGAATTAGTGGTTCTATGATTACAGCTGCAGCATTTTCAGTCTGGGGGCAGCCAAGGTAAAATCCAGGGGCATAGCTAGAAATCATGGGGCCGTATAGAAAGATTTTAGTTGAAGCCCCACAAAAACTAATTCACCTTTGTGCCCCCCCCCCCCCCACCACCACCACACACACCAGAGGTGTCCCTCAGTATTAGGTAATCACTCAATATCAATAGATATCCACCAGTATTATGTAGTCCCAGGTAGCACCCAGTATAGGAAGCAATAAGGGGCTTCAAGTATGAAGTAGCATCCTCCACTATACGTCACTAGAAGGGACCCCCTGTATACATAGATAGCAAGCAGTACCCCCAGAACTAGGTAGCCCCCAGTATGGGTAGCCAGAGGGGTCCCTGTATTAGGTGACAGTAGTAGCCCCCAGTATAGATCACCAAAGGGGTTCCCAGTATTCGGTGTCCCCTAGTTTAGGTAGCTAGAGGGACCCTTTCATTATTGGTAATCTGATCTGATCCTCTTCCACCCCCTTCATGCAAAGTAGCTTGAGCAGAGAGTAGTAACTAACCTCCCCAAACGTCGACCTTCGTCTATCATCACAGATTCCAGCACCATCTCTTTGTGTAACCCTCTGTAGTCATGGAGACAGGGCCACCTGGAAAATGTAAATTGTTCATGGACCACAGAAAGGTGAGTTTTCTCCTTTCTATACCCTAGTCTATACCCTTCTGTTTAAAATACAGGTTTCTAGTTAAATACTGCAGTAACTCGGTAAGCTAACCAACCGCTCATCAGTGTGATGCCTTATCTGGACAATCCTACTAGCTGGCAGCATGCCTATGTACTATGCCCAGAGCTTGCAGGCCCACACCAACCTCCTGTTATACCCTAATTTAACATTAGTTGTCCAGTCGGAGCATGGTGCATGGCACAGGTACATAGGCATGTTGCCAGGTAGGAGTCACCAGATGAGGGATCACATTGATGAACGGTTGGTTAGCCTACTTGGTTACTGCAGTAAATGTAACTAAGGATCCCTGTTTTTGCACAAAAGTATTAGACAGCATTTTCCTGAATGAAGCATTCCCTGTTTGGGATGTATACAATGACTTCATATGTGAAATTATGCAGCTTCTGATGGAGTAGAACTGTTTAATATTGAGAGATAATTTTAGTAGCAGGTGAGGGGTACCTCCAGGGAGGCGGTGTGTGCTCCAGCTAATGCCTGTATCCACAATCGGTGACAGAGAAGGTCAATGAGATGCAGATAATTCCAAGTTGTTGCAGGATTATGAAAATTATTATTATTTAGTATTTATATAGTGCCAACATCTTCCGCAGCGCTGTACAGAGTATATTGTCTTGACACTTAACTGTCCCTCTGAGGAGCTCACAGTCTAATCCCTACCAGAGTCCTATGTCTATTTATGTATTATGTAGTGTATGTATCGTAGTCTAGGGTCAATTTAGGGGGAAGCCAATTAACTTATCTGTATGTTTTTGGGGAGGAAAATAGAATGGCCAGTCATAAAATTTCACAGCGCCAGGAATTATGTTGGTTCCAAACAGTCAAATCCACCTCCAGGGATACCTCTTTCACACCTGCATTCCTCCTGTGTGGCTCAATGCACAAAACATAGAATAGATACTCTGAACTTTATGGGAAAGCGATCAGCAGTGTCCAGCCCGCTCTCGTCCCGACTAGTTTCGGCCTTTTGCCGTCATCAGGGGATACGAAAGCGAGCAGGCATGGGCACATATATATAAAAATATTGTTCTAATTACCTTTCCTAGATGTGGCTCCTGTCACCTATCGGAGCGCCGAGCGCTCTAAGAGGTATTTCCGCTTCGGCGGCCATACTGTATCCAGTTTGCGTCAATGGATCGCATATGCGTTCCATCCGTATAACTACAACTTTCACCCATATTTTTCTCCGCAATGTATCCGGATACAGCGTCGCATAAGCATGAGGGAACATGGGCCATTTAACTTGCATCAGTATTTCTATACGGAATGTATGTGGAAACGACATTGACACAAAGATGCACGTCATTTGCGTATATGCGTGCATCTTTGCGTGTGACAGCAGCCACATATCAGCACTTCATTTGTGATTAAAATACAATGTGAATAACATAACACAATGATGTCAGCAACTGCTAAATCCAAACAATAAAACATATGGTATATAGATATATATCTAAGAACAAAGCAGCATTCAATTCAAAGAACAAATGTCCATTAGCACCATCTAATGTCCATTATTGGTATTACACCTGATCCCAAAAAGCTCACATTATCAGATTATTGGCTAGGTTTTAACTCTTCATAGAATTGCACCAATATTGCACATCAAAAAGCAAGGATGGTGCAATTCTAATCTCCTACACCTCACATAACGGAATAACAATAAATTTAAATTTAAAATCTAGTCATATACAATCAAATTTAAAATTTAAAACTTTAAAACAGAAGCATCCTACCTTCCCCCAGGCATGATGTATTCTCAAATACAATTCATGAATTTGCTAAAAAACAATTAAGATTAAAATCTATGTTAAGACCCATCGGGAACATGCAGTTCAGCTTTATAATCCAATTCATCTCCGATCTCGCTAAATCCCTATCGTGATTGTTTCCCCTCCAATTTCTTGTAATCTGGTCAATAGCTGAATAGATAAGACCTCTAGCATTACAGTTATGATGTTCCTTAAAGTGCGCAGAGACTGAGTGGTCCATATAGCCATTCCTTATATTTTAAAAGTGTTCATATAGCCTCTCCCTGAGTGCCCTCGTGGTCAGACCAACATGGTCTCTTATGTGAGGTGTAGGAGATTAGAATTGCACCATCCTTGCTTTTTGATGTGCAATATTGGTGCAATTCTATGAAGAGTTAAAACCTAGCCAATAATCTGATAATGTGAGCTTTTTGGGATCAGGTGTAATACCAATAATGGACATTAGATGGTGCTAATGGACATTTGTTCTTTGAATTGAATGCTGCTTTTTTCTTAGATATATATCTATATACCATATGTTTTATTGTTTGGATTTAGCAGTTGCTGACATCATTGTGTTATGTTATTCACATTGTATTTTAATCACAAATGAAGTGCTGATATGTGGCTGCTGTCACACGCAAAGATGCACGCATATACGCAAATGACGTGCATCTTTGTGTCAATGTCGTTTCCGCATACATTCCGTATAGAAATACTGATGCAAGTTAAATGGCCCATGTCCCCTCATGCTTATGCGACGCTGTATCCGCATACATTGCGGAGAAAAATATGGGTGAAAGTTATAGTTATACGGGTGGAACGCATATGCGATCCATTGACGCAAACTGGATACAGTATGGCCGCCGAAGCGGAAATACCTCTTAGAGCGCTCGGCGCTCCATTAGGTGACAGGAGCCACATCTAGGAAAGGTAATTAGAACAATATTTTTATATATATGTGCCCATGCCTGCTCGCTCTCGTATCCCCTGATGACGGCGAAAGGCCGAAACTAGTCGGGACGAGAGCGGGCTGGACACTGCTGATCGCTTTCCCATAAAGTTCAGAGTACCACAAGGGTGGGAAGCGAATCATCCAGAGGGGGTCCTATACTGGCATGGGACCCTCCTGATGTAAGTTATTTGTTACCTTTTATCTTTTGTGCCTTGCATGGAGAAATAAAAAGTTGTTTTATCCACTGAGGGAATATCTCTTCTGCTTCTATGTTTTGTGCATTAAGCCACACAGGAGGAATGCAGGTGTGAAAGAGGTATCCCTGGAGGTGGATTTGACTGTTTGGAACCAACATAATTCCTGGCGCTGTGAAATTTTATGACTGGCTATTCTGAGGAAAAGGGATCTATCCTGATCACAGCAGCACAGGTGTTTACAAACGGTACTGTGGAGCACCTCTATCCATATTTACTTTTACAGGAAAACGGAATGCCCAGAGGAAACTCACGCAGACACGGGGAGAACATACAAATTCTGTGCAGATAGTGCCCTGGTTGGGATTCATACTGGAGGCCAAGCACTGCAAGACGAGAGCGCTAACCAAGACGCCACCATGCTGCCCCATGAGAATGAATACAGCTTGAAAATGGACCAAACCAATTCCCTAGCTTTATTGGATTGGTTCATTTTCAAACTGACTAAAGTAAATTACTTAAACAATTGCTGGTGGCGTCTTTTCGAGTATATTATATACAGAAACACTGTTTTTTACTTACTGATATTTTTGGGCACCTCCAGTCTACTAATAATCTCACTCTGTAACATTGCAACTCTGTAGTCTGTCTCTAGGGATTAGAGACAGACTACAGAGTTGCAATGTTACAGAGTGAGATTATTAGTAGACTGGAGGTACCCAAAAATATCAGTCAGTAAAAAAACAGTGTTTCTGTATATAATATAATTGAAAAGGCCCTACCTTAAAGAAGGAGGTTTACAGAGCGGGTGTAAAACAAAGGACGTTTATTCAGCACTTAGGACAACACGTTTTGCAGTATAAACTACTTCATCAGGTCAGTAATTGTGCCAATATGTACTGTAGTATGGCAGAAAGCCCAGGCACCTGAGACTCACAGAATAAAGGCAAAGAGCGTTCTGGCTACAAACACTGGGCTTACAACGGCCTAATTAATAACAATACTATAAATGTGATTGATGCGGTTAATGGTATATCTTACATTATATGCAGGCTAGAGGAGCAAAACATTTCCCATGGAGGGAACAATATACAGCTGATATTTGGCACATTATCCAGAGGAGTAACTTTAGTAATAGCTTTAATTACATTAGATTTTAATTCTAATAGGATTTATTTTTCTACATAAAGCAGAATCATTTCTAGCAGCAGCTTCCCACATTTGTCTCTAGCATCTGACTGTAACACATATAACAATAACCTACCCCCTCTCCACCCCAGAATTCCTGTATCTCACCTCCAATACCAAAACACCTGTATCCAATCATCTCCTTCTAATTTACATTTGGGGTACAGCACTGAGGCATTGGGGTGTATCTGCATTATTTGTGCTGGAGTATAATATGACCTGATGGAGTATAATATATTTTGCTGCTATCTTATTTATGGTATTATCATGTAAAATAAAATAGATGCCAATCTTTCTCTGTGAGGTTGTAACAATATAGAATTATACCATTATTTCTAAAATGATTTAGGCTAGATTCACAGTAGGACGAGGCGTTATGATGCGACGTTAAAGTCGCCACACAAAAATTACAATGCAACGCACCAAAAAAGTCGCAACGCAAGTAAATCTGCATTACTGTCGGATACCGTAGAGCATACAGGCAATGAAAACTATGCTGCCCTGTATCTGTAAACATCTGTGTTAAAAGGTAATGCACTGCAGCAATGCATCACAATAAACGCAACATTTACAAGGCAACTTTAACGTGGCACTGTGAATGTCGCATAGGGTTAACATTGCCTTACGGTAACTTGCATTATGCGACTTTATTAACGCAGGACAATAACGTCCCACTGTGATTCTAGCCTTAGAGAAATCAAGAGATCCATGGAAGATCCCATCACAGTCAGAGTGATCCAATCATTCACTCCTGTGTGTGTTCAGGTTAACATTTCTGGAAGATAAATCCCACTCCTGTTATTTTACTGGACTTTGTGCATTCAGCTGAAATCTTGTCATGTTTTATGAATATAAAAAAAGACTCAGAGAGACAGGGAGAGGGAAATCTCCTTTCCTCAATTCCACTCAGCAGATGAACTGGACTTCTTACCAGTGTGACATCTCTCATGGTTTTCCTTTATGCCTCCCAAAAATTACAGCACACAGATAGAGCTTCTTCCTGGTGTGTAATCTCTCATGTTGCTATCTGTTCAAAACATTTTGCTCACTCAGCACACGAAGAGGGCTTCTCACCAGTGTGAGATCTCTCATGTCTGACAAGGTCTGTTTTCTGTCCAAAACATTTCCCACACTCAGCACATGAATATGGCTTCACACCTGTGTGTGTTCTCTCATGTCTGACAAGGTCTGATTTATGTCCAAAACATTTCCCACACTCAGTGCAGGAATAGGGCTTCTCACCAGTGTGAGATCTTTCATGTATGACAAGATGTGATTTCTGAACAAAATATTTTCCACACTCACTACATGGGTATGGCTTCTCACCAGTGTGAGTTCTCTCATGTGTGATAAGGTCTGCTTTATACCCAAAACATTTTCCACACTGAGCACATAAATACGGCTTATCACCAGTGTGAGACCTCTCGTGTCTAACCAGATTTGATTTAAGCCCAAAACATTTCCCACACTCAACACATGAATAAGGTTTTTCATCAGTATGAGACCTCTCATGAATGATAAGGTGCGATTTTGTAACAAAACATTTCCCACACTCAGTACATGAATATGGCTTCTCACCAGTGTGAGTTCTCTCATGTGTGGCAAGGTCTGCTTTATACCCAAAACATTTCCCACACTCAACACATGAATAGGGCTTCTCACCAGTATGAGACCTCCCATGCCTGACAAGATATGATTTCTGAAGAAAACATTTCCCACACTCTGCACATGAATGAGGCTTCTGACCAGTATGAGATCTCTTATGTATGATAAGATGTGATTTACGCCCAAAACATTTCCCACACTCAGCACATAAATAGGGTTTCTCACCAGTGTGAGATTTCTCATGCATGACAAGATGTGATTTCTGAATAAAACATTTCCCACACTCAGCACATGAATAGGGCTTCTGACCAGTGTGTGATCTCTTATGTATGACAAGATGTGATTTACGCCCAAAACACTTCCCACACTCAGCACACGAATAAGGTTTCTCACCAGTGTGAGATCTCTCATGCATGACAAGATGTGATTTCCAAACAAAACATTTCCCACATATGGAACAAGTAAAAGACGCGTCAGCCGTGGGAGAGCTCTGCTGGGTATGGGGCCAATAAGGGTTAGACAGGTGATTATTTGGGGTAACCAAGATATCTTCAAAAGGCTCTTGTCCATTAACATCATCAATTGTTGTACAGTCTGTGGATCCAGACAGACAGGTCTCTGAGAGGTTCCTGATGCCAGGCGCTGCAAATAGAGAAACATCATCACTTCATGTTAGAGAATTCTGAGGAGAGGAACAATTATTATTAGAAATAATAGTGGGCTACTGATAATTCCAACCTGATGCAGATTAGAAATGGACCAGATGCAGTAGCTCCATAATATAGCATATAATTAGCATACAATTTGCACCTCAGAGTTATTGGCATGTCAATAGCTATCAGCTTGAGAACCGCAAACGGTTGTGCTCATTACAGTCAGCCAATCACACGATTGCAAGGTCCTAAAAATGAAGTTAACCCTTATAATTTTGGTTCCTGACTAATTAGTGACTGTCCGGCTAATTGGGTTTGATGGAGGCATCTCTATCCTTGGCCCCTCTTGGCCCACTGAAGTAGATGTTGCAAGAATAATATGCCAATGGACATTTAGAGGATCCAGCGATAATTACAACCCTGGACTGATAGCTGGGACTTTTAGTGTGCAATTTGAAGAAGTTTATTGTGTTATTCTGTTCAAGCATGATCACTCTGAAATTTGCTGCAGCTGGGGCAATTGCAATTTTATTGCCAATACCAGCCCTTAGTCCTAGTTCACACTGCAGCACTTTTAAAGTGATTTTCAGAACCTCTCAGGTTCCTCTCAGTCCCTGGATGCGTACACCGCGCATGGAATTGGCGCTGAACACCTATTCTCTTTAAAGCACAGATTGCGGCTATACATTCCTTATGGTCCATAGTTGATGTTTATATACAGTGTGCCTCTGAGGAAGGGGCTTTTGGCCGTGAAACACATGTCAGACAGTCTTTTATGTGATTTGGAATCCTGAAATAATGTCCATACGCCTTGTCCGCAACTCTGAAGACATTTTGATTGAACAATAAACAGAGAATTTGTTCATATAAAACCCTGTGTTTCTCGTTTGGTGGAAATTGCTTGCTGCTGTATTTTGGGGTGGAACAGAACTATTTATCTTATTGTGTCTGTAATTGCAATTTTATTGCCAATCCCAGCCTTTAGTCCTGGTTCACACTGCAGTTCTTTTTAAGTGATTTTCAGCACTTTACTAATCAATGGCGATCATCAAAGTGCAGTGACAATGTAATTAAACACATGTGTTTTCACTACAGTGATTCAATCTTTCCCGAAGTGCAAATGCTGTGCATGCAACATTTTTTTTTTCATGATTTCATATTAAGTATAGGAAAATGAAATCGCTCTAAAGTTGCTTCCTGAAAATGTGAAAAAATTGCGATTCATTTTGAGGTTTGTACTGAGAACTAGCCCTAAGTCACACCTTACTGTACAGTGTCTATAATCAGCTTATTACAGGCCAGCAACAATAAGTCAACCTCATACTGTGATCAATCTGTGTTCAGTAACGTACAGTGACCATTATCAGCGCTATAAGCGCTACTTACCCAGGGCTTCCTCTAGCCCCAAGCTCCCAGCATGTCCCTCACCGCAGCTCTGCATGCAGCCGTTAGCCGCAGCTGCCTCCTGGTCCCCAGCGATGACGTCAGGCCGACCTCCAGGTCAGCCTGTACTGCGCCTGATAACATCTTTAATGTCCCGCTTATGAGTTTCCCCTTCTTTATCCCAGGTGAGGAAAGGGGCTTCTTGGGATCATGGAGAGGAGGTGAGAAAGTCTGTCTGGGACATCTTTGGTTCCACAAGAGATTGAAGACAATGGCCTCAATTCACGGAGCTTTATCAAACACTTTATCAAACGTTTGATAATTTTCCTCATGGGTAAAATCTAATTTTGAATTCACTAAGGTGTTATAGATTTATTGATCATTTCATCGATAAAACATTCGATAAATCTATAACACCTTAGTGAATTCAAAATTAGATTTTACCCATGAGGAAAATTATCAAACGTTTGATAAAGTGTTTGATAAAGCTCTGTGAATTGAGGCCTCTGGAAGAGCTTGGACAGGCCTATTGCTGATTGGTGGAGGTGTGGCATGGGGCCCACTCTGTTGAATTAGATTATGAGGAAAAGGTCTCAGAATGGGTAGGTCTCTTTCTTTAAAAAGGCAAATATCGAACACACAGTCTCTTCACTGTACCAGATGCTGTTAGATCTGGAAAGCTCTAAGTCTCATTTACAGCTAAGGGCATGAGAGAGGGAGATTGGGTCCCCATTAGATTAATCTTAAAGGGGCACTATCCTTACACACACCCATACTTCTTCCATTAGCCCTCGACTAGATGGTACAGACTGACTAAATGATACAGAACCCCAGATTGGCTGGCGCTAATCTATATATATAATAGAGTAAGTGCCTCAACCTTCAAGCAAGAAGAAGAAGTACTTTGCATGAGAAAATGTATGCGTGCTCAAACACCAAGTTTAAGGCCTCTTTTCCACGGACTGTTGAGCTGTGTGCTCAGCAAGCAGTTACCAGGCAGCAGTGAGCAGTTACCAGGCAGCAGTGAGCAGTTACCAGGCAGCAGCGAGCAGTTACCAGGCAGCAGCGAGCAGTTACCAGGCAGCAGTGAGCAGTTGTGAGAGTTTGAGAGGCTTTTCACTGCCTATCAACAGTCCACGGAAAAGAGGCCTTACCCTAGCAAGTCTGGCTTTGCAAATCTGGCCTAATTGGCTATTCATGAGGCAATGCTCACGCAAATACATGCACAAACCAATACCGCAAAGCAGTCACCCTGCTACATGCTACATTAGCACTATCCAGGAGCACCACGGGGAAGATTCCCAATGCCCCCTTTTTATACAACCGGGGGGACCGCAGGGTCCCGGGCTTTCTCACTGCCTGGAAACCACAGCGGCACCCCGGAGGGGGAGGCTGGGTGGCGCAGACGACCCCCCCAAGTGTGGCCAGCGCCGGCAAGAGCCGTCCGCACCCACCTCCCAATATTAAAAACAGGCACCTACCTTAACATCCATTGCGTTCTGCTACATGCGCATTAACTTGGGGGCACCACATGAGAAAGACGAGAAGCATGGGTCACCCCGAGCTTTAGAGCTCAGGGCTGGCTCACATACAGCACTCCAGAGGGGGGGAGGACAGGCACAGACAACTCACTCCAGGGTTCACACCACCGGAGCAAGCCATCCACCACCTGCCTCCAAAGGATCCAAAATGCACAAAATGCTTTCCATGAGAAAATTAATGCGCATGTAGCAGAACGCAATGGACGTTAAGGTAAGTGCCTGTTTTTAATATTAGGAGGTGGGTGCGGACGGCTCTCCCCGGCGCTGGCCACGCTTGGGGGGGGGGGGGGGGTCGGCTGCGCCACCCAGCCTCCCCCTCCGGGGTGCCACTGTGGTTCCCAGGCAGTGAGAGAGCCTGGGACCCTGTGGTCCCCCCGGTTGTATGCGGGCATTGGGAAGCCTACCCGTGGCGCTCCTGGATAGTGCTAATGTAGCATGAACTAATTCCTGCAGGGTGATCGCTTTGCGGTATTGGTTTTTGGACCCTGCATAGTTTGGCATGCGAAAGCAAATGCATATTTGCATGAGCATTGCCTCATGAATAGTCAATTAGGCCGATTTGCAAAGCCAGACTTGCTAGGGTTAAACTTGGTGTTTGAGCACGCATACATTTTCTCATGGAAAGCCTACTTCTTCTTCTTGCTTCAAGGTTGAGGCGCTGTACTCTATTAGATAGATAGATGCGGCGTATGCTACGACGCGGGTGGGCTAGTATATATATATATATATATATATATATATATATATACAGGGAGTGCAGAATTATTAGGCAAGTTGTATTTTTGAGGAATAATTTTATTATTGAACAACAACCATGTTCTCAATGAACCCAAAAAACTCATTAATATCAAAGCTGAATATTTTTGAAAGTAGTTTTTAGTTTTAGCTATTTTAGGGGGATATCTGTGTGTGCAGGTGACTATTACTGTGCATAATTATTAGGCAACTTAACAAAAAACAAATATATACCCATTTCAATTATTTATTTTTACCAGTGAAACCAATATAACATCTCAACATTCACAAATATACATTTCTGACATTCAAAAACAAAACAAAAACAAATCAGTGACCAATATAGCCACCTTTCTTTGCAAGGACACTCAAAAGCCTGCCATCCATGGATTCTGTCAGTGTTTTGATCTGTTCACCATCAACATTGCGTGCAGCAGCAACCACAGCCTCCAAGACACTGTTCAGAGAGGTGTACTGTTTTCCCTCCTTGTAAATCTCACATTTTATGATGGACCACAGGTTCTCAATGGGGTTCAGATCAGGTGAACAAGGAGGCCATGTCATTAGTTTTTCTTCTTTTATACCCTTTCTTGCCAGCCACGCTGTGGAGTACTTGAACGCATGTGATGGAGCATTGTCCTGCATGAAAATCATGTTTTTCTTGAAGGATGCAGACTTCTTCTTGTACCACTGCTTGAAGAAGGTGTCTTCCAGAAACTGGCAGTAGGACTGGGAGTTGAGCTTGACTCTATCCTCAACCCGAAAAGGCCCCACAAGCTCATCTTTGATGAATCCAGTCCAAACCAGTACTCCACCTCCACCTTGCTGGCGTCTGAGTCGGACTGGAGCTCTCTGCCCTTTACCAATCCAGCCATGGGCCCATCCATCTGGCCCATCAATACTCACTCTCATTTCATCAGTCCATAAAACCTTAGAAAAATCAGTCTTGAGATATTTCTTGGCCCAGTCTTGATGTTTCAGCTTGTGTGTCTTGTTCAGTGGTGGTCGTCTTTCAGCCTTTCTTACCTTGGCCATGTCTCTGAGTATTGCACACCTTGTGCTTTTGGGCACTCCAGTGATGTTGCAGCTCTGAAATATGGCCAAACTGGTGGCAAGTGGCATCTTGGCAGCTGCACGCTTGACTTTTCTCAGTTCATGGGCAGTTATTTTGCGCCTTGGTTTTTCCACACGCTTCTTGCGACCCTGTTGACTATTTTGAATGAAACGCTTGATTGTTCGATGATCACGCTTCAGAAGCTTTGCAATTTTAAGAGTGCTGCATCCCTCTGCAAGATATCTCACTATTTTTTACTTTTCTGAGCCTGTCAAGTCCTTCTTTTGACCCATTTTGCCAAAGGAAAGGAAGTTGCCTAATAATTATGCACACCTGATATAGGGTGTTGATGTCATTAGACCACACCCCTTCTCATTACAGAGATGCACATCACCTAATATGCTTAATTGGTAGTAGGCTTTCGAGCCTATACAGCTTGGAGTAAGACAACATGCATAAAGAGGATGATGTGGTCAAAATACTCATTTGCCTAATAATTCTGCACTCCCTGTATATATATATATATATATATATATATATATATATATATATATATATGATGAAAGATGCCGGAGGGAATGTGAAAATGGGGACACGTTGCTGCACTTGTTGTGGGCCTGCCCTAAGCTAGTATGTATTGCGAAGAAATTCTGTGAATATGCAGGGAGGCAACAGGCCAAAGAAGAGAAGATAGCCGTGGAGCGCTCTCCTACATTTTTCTTAAGTTAAATACTACAAAAAAAATAAAAATAAAAAAATGGTGCTTCCCCTCATGCTTAATGCCGCTAAAAGCCTGCTTCCCCTTCACTGGAAATCAAAGTGGGTCCCTAGTGTTAGGGACGGGTTTACAAAGTCGAACAAGATCCAGCAAAAAGAGAACACTGTCTTGGAAACTTTAAATGCAATAAATATTATACAACATGGGCAAGTTGGATAGGTTATGAGGACTCTCCGGAGTACCATAGTTACATGTATTGATTCCTTTGATTCATGGTATGTAAATAAGAAAATGACCACCGTTGGTGACCACTCTTTTGGTTTAGCTATTTAACTATGTGATAAAGTGTTATCAGTTATGCTATTGTACTGTATTATGTACGCCTCGCCTAGTTTGTTTTATCTAAAATTAAAAGGTTTAGCACAGGTATTGAAATGTTTTGGAATTCGAAGAGCCCCTGCGTGAGCATTTCTGTATGTTTTCTCAGTCACTCCATGCTGCTATGGAAGTGCCTTTCTTTATTCTAATAAAATTATATTACAAAAAACATGCATAAGAAAAAAGTGATTTATAGTACATTTTACTCTGGGAGAAAGTACTTTTTATAAGTATGTGTCACATGTATTTTAAATTATACAATTTTACATAAAAATGGCCCTTTAATGCTGATTACTTACCTGTTCTGCTCTCTGAAACTGTGTCCTTCTCTTCAGTTTTCCTCATCAGGTCACCCTCCTCCACAGACTGCCAATTAGTCCTCACGTACTTCTCTTCTTCCTCTGTATTTGTGTTCTTCATGTCACCCTGCTCCATAGACTGACAGTAACTCCGCACATATGTCTCTTCTTCTTCCTCTTTATTTGTCCTCATCATGTCAACTTCCTCCACAGACAGCTGATCACTCCTCACGTATGTCTCTTCTTCTTCCCATTTAATTGTCCTCATCATGTCACCCTCCTCCACAGACTGCTGATCACCCCTCACATATGTCTCTTCTTCTTCCTCTTTATTTGTCCTCATCATGTCAACTTCCTCCACAGACAGCTGATCACCCCTCACATACGTCTCTTCTTCCCATTTAATTGTCCTCATCATGTCACCCTCCTCCACAGACTGCTGGTCATCCCTCACATATGTCTCTTCTTCTTCCTCTTTAATTGTCCTCATCATGTCACCCTCCTCCACAGACTGCTGATCACGCCTCACATATGTCTCTTTTTCTTCTTTAATCACTCTTATAACTAAACCCTCCTCCTTGGACTGCTGATCATTCTTCACACCCGTCTCCTCTTCAACTTTATTTGTCCCCATCATGTCACCCTCCTCCACAGACTGCTGATCATCCCTCACATCTGTCTCCTCTTCTTCCTCTTTATTTGTCCCCATCATGTCACTTTCCTTCATAGACTGCTAATCAATCCTCACATATGTCTCTTCTTCCTCTTTAACCACAGCATTTATATGTATTAGATCTCCACCCTAATTGCACAAAATGAAAGAAAATTATACATTTGAAAACAGATAACAGCATACACAGAAAGAAACAATGTCACACAGTTTGGGGTTCCGGATGGCCCTGAGCTCCACCTCCCTGATAATAGTGGGAGATGGTGAGATCTTCCTGAAGACAATTCCAGGAATAAAGAGGACCTTTGCATCTCTCTAGTCGGTTTGTATTACTGGATCCATCTGCAGAAAACACACACACTGACTGAATACATTGTCTCTATATGTTTATATAGATGATGGGGGAGAGGGGAATCTTCTGTAGCTGGATCTTCAATACTGCTCTCTTCTTTAAAAGAAAGTCTCCTCTTACCCAGTGATGTGAGGGGCAGCTTATTCTCCACATGGCGTTCTTGTTGAGGTCATGTCCATCCATATACTGCCCAACCTCCATGGAGAAATAGATGGTGACATCCTGACACCTTATAGGAACCGGACACACACAATAAAACTGTCACCTCTGTAGCACGACCACGATACTTCAGTAGTGTGGCCGCTACTATGTTAATTAACGTAGTAGTAGCCACACTACTGAAGTATAGCAGTTTCTACGGGTGCACAAATAGTGTGATCTCCCAGGGCAATGGATGGAGCATCAAGAGGGTCGCAGTGGTAGGGGAGAGCGAGCATAGCTGAGTTAGCCTCTTTCTTCTTCCTGTCTTAGGCGTCCGTCACGTTGATAACAGCGCCCCTGTGCTGACGTAACTGCATGTCATCACAGGGAGCACTTTTACCAACGCAAGGAGCGCCTGGGACAGGAAGAAGATAGAGACTGCAGGAGACTGCAGAATGTAAGTTGTAACTATGCTATGCCCACTCCCCCTGCCGCATATGGGGGCACCTACCTAGCTAATCTATACTGGAGGCAAATACCTAGCTAAGCTATGCTGGGGCACCTATCTATCTAGCCTATACTGGAGGCACCTACCAGGCCAGGCTAACCTATATTGGGAGCACCTATCTATCTAACCCAGGGGCCCCCAAACTTTTTGGGTCGAGGGCCGGGTCAACATACTTCAGACTGCTGGTGGGCCGGAACATACATAAAATGATAGTAGAAGTCTTGGCGGGCCAGACAGTGAAGCATACCCAGGTGACAACCTGCAGTCCAATTGGACAGCAGTGTCACCTGATGTGGAATTGGATTGGAAACCAGCAAATTACTGCTTTCTGGCTTAATTCTATATGCGGACCACCAATATTTAAAGATGTAGCTGACTGCATCTATAATACATTTCGTGTGTGGGGGGCCAGTAAAAAAGCCTCAGGGGGCCACATTCGGCCGGCGGGCCTTAGTTTGAGGACCACAGATCTAACCTATACTGGGGGCACCTATCTATCTAGCCTATACTAGAGGCACCTACCTAGCTAACCTATATTGGAGGCACCTACCTAGCTAACCTATATTGGAGGCACCTACCTAGCTAACCTATACCGGGGGCAACTACCAATCTAACCTATAGTGGGGGCACCTATGCCTGGCTACCTATACTGGGGGGACCTATAGCTGGCTACCTATACTAGACCTGGTTAATCTATACTGCAGGGGGGCAATTTTTACACCCTCGCCCTGGGTGCAGTTTAGCCTAGAAACTGCCCTGGTTTCCATGTAAGTAAAGAGCACACACTACCCTGACAGGATCATGCGTATACTGGGAAATAACATTATTGGGGTGGGGGAACATTACATACAGGAGTGTGACAAGGCTATACACAATATACTGCTCTTGTCTCTGTGATGTGACTGAACTGAATTATTACTAGGAAGGTGAGAAAACAACCATAACCTATGGCACACGTAGAGGGACCACTAGAAAACTGGCAGATATATAAAAAGTCTCTTGGATGGCAATTACTACAAGAGGGATGATTAGGATAGTGACAGGTGTACTATGAGCTCCTTTGTAACAAAGTATGTCCACCTCGACTACTCTGCTCAGTAAATAACAAAAATTACACAATTACCTCTTCCAACATCGTCCACTCTGCTCTGCATTAGTGTTGTCCGGATCATGAACGATTCGGATCTTTGATCCGAATCTATTTAATGAGTCGATCATCCGAATCATCAAAATGAACGATTCGGATCGCAAAAGGGGCGGGGCCAGGAGCGACACGCCCCCTCTCAGCGGGCAGCGGGGTCCTGGAAGCAGAGCTGAGATGGATCGCTCTGTTGGATGGGAGGCAGCCTTGCAGGGACAGCAGGTAGATAAGAGAGAGGGGACATGGGTGCCACTGCCAGATATGTGTAGAGCACACATACTGGCTGAAACGTGCTTCTCATTATAGGCTGGCTGTTCCGTAGTGCTGCACAGTGATCACATTGGAAGCTTTTGGCTCAGCACAGCTCAGTAACTTTGCAGGCACTGTGATTGCAGGGCAAAATGATCCTCCTCCACTCGGCACTAAACAGCTGCACTTATCTTCTGGGAATGCTTTCCTTCACTGTGTGACGTTTGCATGGAAAGTACACAGATGAGCATATAGGTGAAATAAATACATGTAAAGCATATGATTGCAGCATGTGGGTATTGTGTGCACAAACATTTCTGCTCTCTGCTCGTCCCTCCTCCCTTCTCTGTCCACTCCCTGCCCTCTGTCCATCTTCTCCCCTTCTCTCTGTGTGTCCACCTCCCTCCCCTTCTCCTGTCCACAGCAGGGAAAGACCTGTCCTGCTAGTCATCTCACCCCGAATGCTTCGGTAGTAAAATGATCCGAGATTCGGATCAAAGATCCGGATCTTTTCAATGATCCGATTCGAATCATCCGGATCATTGAAAAGATCCGAACTTCCCATCTCTACTCTGCATCTTCTTTTCCTGTTGTGTTACATCACTTCCCGTGTGATCGCCATCTTGTGGTGAATAGGCTAACTGCAACCTCTATTTGTGGAATCTCCTACACTGGACAACCTGAGTACTGTCCACATGAAAGTAAAGGGCTGCATGTAATTTGGGCACAGGGAGAAGCGACAGACAGCTCTCCCTGTGCTAGGTAATCTAGGGGAATATAATACATTTGTTCCCCTACTAAATACCCAATATCTTCCTTTCTTCACGCAGGCAAATCCGTGTAGAGTGGGTGCCGAGTGGTCACTGAAATTATCTGTCTCAACAATTGTTGGGTATGGTGGTACGAACATGGGGGTCTTGTTGAAGACTCTCCCATCTGTTGGATATGATGTTTTTGATGGCCTTCTGTTGTAAGCTACTGTATATCTGGTGAAGAATCTAAGAGCCATATTGGGGTGGGGTCTGTTTGTGTATTATGGTGTGGACTGGAAGTCTTGGAGGAGTTCCTGGCTTTGAAGCCGGTATTTTCTTTCAGTAAATTTAAGAGTCAGGGTTGTCGATTGTTCGTTGAAATCTTGGATGTCTGTACAATTTCTATGAATTTGTTTAAACTGATTATAAAGTGTATCCTGGCTTTGCAGTGAAAGCTTTTGAAATTAATTTAATTAATTGCATCAACCTGTTTGAAATGAGTTTTGGTTTTTATCTATAAATAGAACTAAATCCTGAAAATGTAAATACTGTATACATTTTGGGATAATTTTATGGTTGCCTCTCCAAATAAAAGTGAGGTTATCAATATAATGTTTACAGAATGCTATGGGCTTGATTCTCTAAGACAAATAGCATGAGTAAACTGCTGTTACTCATGCTATTTAACCCTGCGCGCCTTAATGCAGGCTGTGCGCTTTTGGCAGCATAGCGTTCGTTATTACCTGGTGTCAGAGGAGTGCTCGCTATGCCCAGCATAGAAAGCGATTGTAGCTTACACCGGCTATTAGCCAGTAGCAGGCACTCTGATCATCCCGATGTGGACCCCTTCGAGGTCCAGTAACTTTAAAGGAAGTGATCCCCGCACTTTGATTGGCCCAATAGGTTACCTGTCATGTGACATCACTTGACAGGTAGTCTATTGGGCCAATCAGAGTGCCAGGATCACTTCCTTTGAAGTTACTGGCCCTGAAGGAGTCCATGGCGGGATGATCAGAGCGTCCGTTACTGGTTAATTGCTACTAGCCCTCGCTATGCTGGGCATAACGAGCGCCCCTCTAACCACAGGTAATAATGCATGCTATGCTGCCAATAGCAGGTTACTTGCGCTATTTGTCTAAGTGAATCAAGCCCTATGTGTTTGATAAATGGATTATTAGTATCAATTTGTTTAGCTGTAGGAGTTCAGTTGCTAAATTTGCATAGCTTGGGGCAAAGTGCTTCCCATCGCAGTCCTGCTTTTCTGATAATATATGGTGTTAAAAATTGAAAAAGCATTATGCGTGAGTATGAACTCCACGCATTGTGTAAGGAAGATCTTCTGCAAGCATGGCATTTGGTGGTCTATGGAAAAAAAACGTATTGAATGGCCTCTATACCAAAAGTGGATAAAAGATTTGTGTATAAAGCTGAGACATTACAGGAAGGACCATGCATGAAGCATGGATTAGGGGCTAAGCATGTGGACAGTTTCTTACTGGATGCTATATTTAAAGGGTACTGATACCTGTTCACTTCAACTCTGACTTGGGCAGTTGCTGGGGGAATCTCTATTGATTGCTGAACTGTTAAGTTACTCTTGACAAAGCCCGTTTAAGGTGAAACATGTAAAATGTAACACTTGCATTGTAAATAACCTTGCACCCTTTCCGTTTGATTCCCACTATTTGTACATACTTATACCTTCTGTGAAGGGGTGGATCTGAGAGTGGTCACCAGCATATAAAATGTGTACTGTGCATGAGAGACATATAGGGCTCGATTCACAAAGCAGTGCTAACTGTTAGCACTGGCCCTTATCACATGTAAACTGAGTTTAAATGTGAGAAGTAGTGATCGCGGGCAAAGTACCGCGGGCAAAGTTTTGCACGCGCACTGCACAGACCGCTCCGCGCAAAGTGCCCACTAAAGTCTATTGGACTGAGCACGTGCATAGTTTGATACTTAGCGCGCGATCTGATTGAGAAAACCGGTGCTAACATACTTAGCACCCTGGTTAGCACGCCTAAAGACTTTAGACATGCTAAGTAGGTTAGCACCGCAGAGGGAATAAAGCCCATAGGTGGTTAGCTTGTAGCTGGATGTGGATCACATGATTGCCACCCAAACATCTGACACTGACTAGTGGAGACATTACACCAATGCTGCACTGGTAGCACCTGAGATTGTGGTGGTGTGATGGCAGCAACTGCCTGGGGTAACTAATGCAGCATGAATTGGCATCTTTCCGGCATCCATCTGTGACATCAGCAGTGGGTGGCTAGATAATTATTTGTCATTCCTTTTAGCCATTGTCAGGGGCTATGGCTCTGTGATTCAGGTGTTTCAGATGGTCACAGCAGATTTATACAGGCATTCTTAAGATTCTTTTCAGACATCTTGGTGGCACCCTGAACTTAAAGGACAACTGAAGCGAGAGGGATATGGAGGCTGCCATATTTATTTCCCTATAAGCAATACCAGTTGCCTGGCAGCCCTGCTAATCCTCTGCCTCTAATACTTTTAGCCATAGACCCTGAACAAGCATGTAGCAGGTCAGGGGTTTCTGACATTATTGTCGAATCTTATCTGACAAGACTATCTGCATGCTTGATTCTGGTGTAATTCAGACACTACTGCAGCCAAATAGATCAGCAGGGCAGCCAGGCAACTGCTATTGTTTAAAAGGAAATAAATAGGACAGCCTATATATTCTTCTCACTTCAGTGGTCCTTTAAGAAGTGAGCGGATCTTGATGCAGGGCTCTGCATGCGAACTGTGATGCAAGTATATCAATACCTGTCTGCTTGGCTGCATGACTTTTAACTCCACTTAGCATGCTAATAAACTTCTAGATGACGATTCATGGATATGCATTGTTTGCTGTTTGTTTTGCAAAGAAATGCTTTACCGTTTAGGATTGCAAACTACAAATGTTTGTGTGAAGAAAAGTAAAAAGATGCACACAGTACCCACCTCATCCTTTTCCAAAGTATTATCCATAAGACCACCTGCCTTGGCCAAGAAATAGGATGTGGTGTGCCGTAGAGGAGGAAATGATGTCCACCTAACATTCTTATGTAGATTGGTGGGGAAAATCTTCACACAGCCTGTCCCAGAGTTCTCTGGTTAGGAGAGGAAGCCATCCCACTATATGCAAATGAAGATGGTTTACCTAAGCCCCTACCTAAACCCGGAAACTACTAAACCTCTGGTGTAGGTCCTGGTCACCGCTCATCTGGGCTACTGCAACATCCTCATTGCCGGACTTCCCGAGACCAGACTCCAACCCCTGCTGCCAGGGTCATTCACTCCTCTAGTCACTCCTCTTCAGCTGTAACATGTCCCTTCACTGGCTCCGTCACCCCCAGAATTAAATCTGAACTGGTCTACCTGGTATACAAACCCATCCACCATACCTCCCCTTCGTTCATCTCAGATCTCATCCAGAGGTACTCCCCAACCTGCTCTTTCCACTCTGCCAAACTCTTTACAGATGCCCAACTCTCACATCACTCATGAGGCTCCAAGACTCACTCATGAGGCTCCAAGACTTTCTCAGAGTAGCCCCTATGCTATAGATTTCCCTTACCCATTCCTCAACTCATTCAGGAAGTCCTTAAAGATCCATCTGGTCACCATCACATACCTGCCATTTCCATAGCTTCAATCCCTACCCTTGGACATATACCCCTCCCCATGTGCCCCACTCCCCCAGCCCCTCTACTGTAAGCCAATTTGACAATGCCCTCTTCCCTGTGTGCTTTTCTCCACCACCATATGGACTCAATGACTTGTCTTCTATACTTACCCTCACCTTGCAGTCTGTGCAGTCTTATTGTTCTTTCACTATTTTGTGTTCAATTGTTCAACATTGTAATGTCCCTGTGAAACATCTAATGTCTTCTCTGTCTATTGTACAGTGCTGCACAATATGTTAGTCCTTTATATATAAAGTCTATTATTAATAATATGTCACAACATGCATTAATTGGCTTACACTGTGGGAATTTTGGCAACATTGTGTGTAGGAAAGTTTCCTGAGGCATCTTTAATAGCACCAACCGGATACATGCACATGTGTATGACTTATGTGATTGTGTCTAGATTGTAAGCATTCGGGCAGGGTCCTCCTTTTGTGTCCTACCTGATCATGCACTTCCATTACTGTGAACCCATGCTATGCATTTGAGTGAACTCGACTTGCCTAATCTCCGTGCTCCCATCCAGTGACTGACAAAGCATTACCTTGTACTCATACTGTGCTGCGTGATTTGGTTGGCATGTATTCCTGTATTGTCTTATTGCTGTATGTCACACCTATATATTGTCTGTAACTTAAACTAATGTCCAGAGCTGCGTAATATGTTGGCGCTTTATAAATACAATAAATAAATAAATACAATAACAACAATAACAATATTTTTATAGCGCTTTTCTCCCTGGGGACTCAAAGCGCTGTGACCCTGCATTATGCAGTCTCAAAGGCTCGGGAAAAGAGGTGAGTTTTTAGCCTTTTTTTTTTAAAGCTGTCCAGAGAAGGAGCCTCTTGTACTGACTGTGGAAGTGAGTTCCATAGAGTAGGGGCTGCATAGGAAAAGGCCCGAGCGCCAAATGTTAAGTGTATCCTGGGAATAACCAGATTCATCTTAGTGGCAGAACGGAGGGTGCGTGGAGGGGCATAAAGTTCCAATAGATCCGCTATGTATTTGGGTCCCATGTGGTTTAGAGCCTTGAATGTCAGCAGGCAGATCTTAAAATGGATTCTCCATTTTACTGGCAACCAGTGAAGAGTTTGCAGTACTGTGGTGATATGTGATCCATATATGCTGCCCGACTCATGTGATCCATTCCTGCTGCCCGACTCATGCCATCCATTCCTGCTGCCCGACTCATGCCATCCATATATGCTGCCCGACTCATGCCATCCATTCCTGCTAATTTTCAATATATTTATACCACACAATATTTATTGTACAAGTATAATTGTTTGCACAGTGTATTTGGAATCACAGTGCATGCCCAGTGCAGATGAGCTCATTCACAGCTGCGCTTCCAGCTAGAGGAAATATATTCCCCCTGCTGAGGGTAATCGGTATAGAGGGACCCTGCGCTGCATTGCTGGACTGCAGGAGGATCTGGGTAACCTCTGGATCATCCAGACTATTCCCAATAATAAGCTAACTAACTTACAATATTTTTTTCCCCACTTCAGAGTTGCTTTAATAGTACATCTATTATTACATGCAGAGGAGCAATACACTTCACACTGTGGAAACACTATATAGTATGATCGATCTCACACACACCAGTCCAGTTCAGCCCATCTATACCACATTATTTGCATCTGATTGACCATCAGCAGTGACAGTCTACAGACCTGTAATGTTACACAGCCCTCTGACTACAAACACGGAGCATAGAATGGCCTAATTAATAACAGTGCAATTTATTTATTACAGTAAAGCTAATTCATGCAGTTAATAGTAGATCTTACATTACATGCAGAGGAACAAAACACTTCACGCGGTGGAAACAATACACAGCTGATATTGGGCACGTTATCCAGAGAAATAACTTTAATAACAGCTTTAATCAGCTTTAATCACAGGAGAGATACTTGGAGATGCATCAGATTTACAATCTAATAGTATTTATTTTGTTACATAACACAGAATTGTTTCCAGCAACAGCTTCCCACATTTGTCTGTAGCATCTGATTGTAACACACATAACAATAACCTGCCCCCCTCTCCACCCCAGAATTCCTGTATCTCACCCCAAGACCAAAACACCTGTATCCAATCATCTTCTTCTAATTTACATTAGGGGTACAGCAGTGAGGCATTGGGGTATATCTGCATTATTTGTGCTGGAGTATAATATGACCTGGGAATGCATCAGACTTGTTATACCTTATCTTTGCTTCTCTAACTGCTTCTGGACCTCACTCATTGAGATCTATGCTCTGTTTTGATTCAGTTATACCTGCCCGGGCATATATTTCAATCATTCCACCACACGCTCCTGCTGCTACCGCTGATTGCGTTGCTCTCTCCCCGCTGCAGATCATTTGCCCTGCTGTCAATATGACAGCAGAGCTGTGCGAGCCAGTCAGGAGCCGATTTCATTGGTAGTAGTACTATATGTACCCCTGTTCATCTCATCATGTCACGTTACCAACCAATGCACTGAGTTGCATGAAAGAGTACTCATTATGTGTAAAAATACTTCTGTGTTCATCTTACATGAAAAAAACAGGGCTGTGGAATGGGTGCAAAAATCCTCCAACTCCTACGTTTATGAAACCTCCAACTCCAGGTACCCCAAATTGCTGCAACTCTGACTCCTAAACTCCGACTACACAGCCCTGAAAATAAAGTACAATTTTGTAAAAGAACACTTATGACTAATACATTTCCCATACTCAGTACATTAGTAGAGCTTCTCATCCGTGATGAGAAAGGGATAAAAGGAAGCTGAACCGGGATGTTATTGGCTGCTGTACTCCACACTACTCTCCATCTTCTCTACTTCTGGCTATGTCAGGTAGACAGAGAGCAGAAGGCTATGGCCAGTTCAGGGTCACTGGAGGCAAAACTATGTTTTACTAATTCTTACTTATCACCAATGTGACTTTTCTGATGTCTAGCAAGATGTGATTTATGTGCAAACCGTTTCCCACACTCATTACATGTATATGGCTTTTCACCAGTATGTAATCTCTCATGACTTAAAAGATGTGATATCTGTGCAAAACATTTCCCACACTCGGCACATGAATAGGGCTTCTCACCAGTGTGAGATATCTGATGTCTGACAAGCTCTGATTTATACCCAAAGCATTTCCCACACTCAGCACATGAATATTGCTTCTCACCAGAGTGTATTCTCTTATGACTGACAAGCTGTGATTTCTGCACAAAACATTTCCCACACTCAGTACATAAATAGGGCTTTTCGCCAGTGTGTGTTTTCTCATGTTGGACAAGGTTTCCTTTATCTCTAAAACATTTCCCACACTTAGTACAAGAAAAGGGCTTCTCACCACTGTGTAATCTCTCATGACTTATAAGCTGTGCTTTCCGTACAAAACATTTCCCACACTCAGTACATGAATATGGCTTCTCACCAGTATGAGTTCTCTCATGTTTGACAAGGTATCCTTTATCTCCAAAACATTTCCCACAGTCAACACATGAATAGGGCTTCTCACCAGTGTGAGATCTCTCGTGTGTGACAAGGTTTCCTTTATCTGCAAATGTTTTCCCACATTCACCACACGAATAAAGCTTCTCACCAGTGTGAGATCTCTCGTGTCTGATAAGGTTTGATTTACGTCCAAAAGTTTTCTCACACTGAGTACATGAATATGGCTTCTCACCAGTGTGCGATCTCTCATGACTGATAAGGTTTCCTTTATCTTTAAAACACTTCCCACACTCAGCACATGAATATAGCTTCTCACCAGTGTGCGATCTCTCATGTTTGACAAGATGTGCTTTCTGTAAAAACCGTTTCCCACACTCAGCGCATGAATATGGCTTCTCACCAGTGTGAATTCTCTCATGCATGACAAAACTTGATTTCCAAACAAAACATTTCCCACACTCAGCACATATATAGGGCTTCTCAATAGTATGAGTTTTCTCATGTTTGTCAAGCTCTGATTTCTGTACAAAACATTTCCCACACTCAGCACATGTATAGGGCTTTTCACCAGTGTGGTATCTCTCGTGTCTGACCAGAGCCGATTTCCAATCAAAACACCTCCCACAAGTGGAACAGGAATAACACCCTCCAGCAGAGTCTGGGGGAATGTTTGCGTTAACTAGGATATCTGCAGGAGAATCTTGTCCAAAGACATCATCTTCCGTTGTACAGTCTGTCAATACAGGACTCTGTGCTGAAAATAGAGAAACAGCATCACTTCCTGTTAGAGAATTCTGAAGGGAGGGACAATAAATCATTATAGATGGTCAATGAAGTACTGATAATTACAAGTTGATGCAAAGTTTATGCTGTTTAGAAGCAGCTGCATAACTTTGCATTTATTCAGCATGCAATGAGTTATTGGCATGTCACTGACCATCACTAGTTATCAGCCTGACACAGAACTGCAGAAGGTTGTGCTCATTACAGGCGGCCAATCACAATAACTTTGCCTTGCATACAAATCATACAAATTGTATACATCTTGGAATTTGGCCAATTAAATGCATTACTGGGAGGGAAGAGGCACCCCCCAAAATTAGGTAGGTCGTGAGTGATAAATTAAATTTGCTTACCTCAAAATGAAGAAAACAACTTGCGTATAATAAGCACATTTTTAATTGGGCACTTAACAGACTACACATTTGAATTATCTGGTGTAACTAAATACTACACTATGCAGGGCTCCTGGGGGCTCTGCGTGTTTTTTCTGTAAAGGATCCTTAGACTCCTCCAGACTTTTCCCTACACAAATCAAATGTATTTCCTGAGACATATGATTTGCTGCATACAATTTGCATTACATCTGCATACAACTTGGGAGTTATTAGCAACTGATTGGCAAAAGCAATACATTGTACAACGTAATGAGACAATGGAAGCAATGCTTTACTCTTGTAACAACAGACCTATATGTAGTTACAGTATAATCTTGTTATAGTATAGTATAGCGCTGCGTAATATGTTGGCGCTTTATAAATACAATAAATAAATAAATAGTAAACTCCAAGGGACTGGAAAAAGTGGATTACTTTATCAGAAGTTTACTATATCAGAAATTGTCCTATAAGTGGTCCAGCATGTCCTGTTACGTTCTCTGCTGCAAAGGACTAACACTGCCCTCCTATTGGAGGTACAGTACAAGCACTTGCACATTTGGTGGACTACAAGGTTAAGTATACCTTAGGGCTGCATAGTCAGGCTGGACAAATTGCTGGTACAGTATCCAGTGGCAGGCTCCTTAAAAATTGCAGCCGTCACTGAATATAGGCAGCCACTCGCTTCCCGTGAGTGGCTCAGATACCTCTGCGGGCGGGACTTGCAGCACCAGCCTGAAGAGAGCAGCAGACCATGGGTTTCACACTGACATATGACGCATGCACCGCCCACTTTTTACCACAGTAGAATCCCTTTATAGTAAACTCCAAGTGACTAGAAAAAGTAAATTATTATATCTGAAGTGTACTATATCAGAAATGGTCATACATTGTATATTTATACAGACACATTTTCTGGGACCTGAAGACTGAGTTTCCTATATCCCGAAGTATACTATACCAGAGTTTACTAAAATGAGATTCTACTGTATATCGAAAGTCAGCGTCACGAAGGGGCCAAAAAGCATGTTTACTATAACAGAAGTTTTATTACAGCGGGATGCGAAAGTTTGGGCAACCTAGCTAATTATCATGATTTTCCTGTATAACTCGTTGGTTGTTACGAAAAAAATGTCAGTTAAATATATCATATAGGAGACACGCACAGTGATATTTGAGAAGTGAAATTAAGTTTATTGAATTTACAGAAAGTGTGCAATAATTGTTTAAACAAAATTTGGCAGGTGCATACATTTGGGCACCATAAAAAAGAAACGAAATCAATATTCAGTAGATCCTCCTTTTTCAAAAATTACAGCCTCTAAATGCTTTCTGTAGGTTCCAATAAGAGTCTGGATTCTGGTTGAAGGTATTTTGGACCATTCCTCTTTACAAAACATCTCTAGTTCATTCAGGTTTGATGGCTTCCGAGCATGGACAGCTCTCTTTAACTCACACAACAGATTTTCAATTATATTCAGGTCTGGGGACTGAGATGGCCATTCCAGAACATTGTACTTGTTCCTGTGCATGAATGCCTTAATGGATATTGAGCAGTGTTTAGAGTCGTTGTCTTGTTGAAGAATCTAGCCCCAGCGCAGCTTCAGCTTTGTCACTGATTTCTGGACATTGGTCTCCAGACTGGCCACACAGCCCCACAGCATGATGGAACCACCTCCATATTTTACTGTAGGGAGCAGGTGTTTTTCTTGGAATGCTGTGTTGTTTTTCCTCCATGCATAATGCCTCTTGTTATGCCCAAATAACTCAATTTTAGTTTCATCAGTCCACACCACCTTATTCCAAAATGAAGATGGCTTGTCCAAATGTGCTTTAGCATACCTCAATCGGCTCTGTTTGTGCCATGGGCGGAGAAAAGGCTTCCTCTGCATCACTTTCTTGTGTAAAGTGGGCCGAATGGTTGAATGATGCACAGTGACTCCATCTGCAGCAAGATGATGTTGTAGGTCTTTGGCGCAGGTCTGTGGGTTGACTGACTGTTCTCACCATTCGTCGCTTCTGTTTATCCGAGATTTTTCTTGGTCTGTCACTTCAAGCCTTAACTTGAACTGATCCTGTGGTCTTCCATTTTCTTAATATGTTCCTAACTGTGGAAACAGACAGCTGAAATCTCTGAGACAGCTTTCTGTATCCTTCCCCTAAACCATGATGGTTAACAATCTTTGTCTTCAAGTCATTTGAGAGTTGTTTTGAGACCACCATGTTGCTACTCTTCAGAGAAAATTAAAAAAAGAGGGAAACTTCCAATGGACCCCCTTAAATACTCTCTCATAATTGGATTCACCTGTATATGTAGGTCAGGGGTCACTGAGTTTACCAAGCCAATTTGAGTTCCAATAATTAGTTCTAAAGGTTTTGGAATCAATAAAATGATACATTTTGCGCCTGCCTCATTTTATTATTCTGTAAATCCAATAAACTTCCATTTAAGTTCTCAAATATCACTGTGTGTGTCTCCTATATGATATATTTAACTGACATTTTTTATTATAACAATCAATGATTTATACAGGATTCAAGAAAATCATGACGATTAACAAGGTAGCCCAAACGTTCGCATCCCACTGAATATCCAGTTTACTATAACAGGCGTTGTTCCCATAGACTTATAATGGAGATTGTCCGGGACCTGGAGAAGTAGTTTACTATAACCGAATGTTACCTATACCCAAGTTTATTATAATGAGATTATACTGTACTAGCAAAAAAGGCCCACCCATTAAAAAAACGTGTGCTGGGCCAAAGCTGCGACCCCCTCCAATAAGGGAGGGATCAGTCTTCTCTCAGGAGGTAGCCACCCAGGATAGCGATGAGAGAACGTATTTAAAGTGGACCCGAACTCTTGTACAGCACAAAATGAAAAAATTCAATTACACATTTAAATGCTGTAAAAATTCAATGCTCTGTGTGTGGTTGTTTAGGTATATCAGAGTGTAATTAACCTAATCAGTAGCTGTGAATGTGAAAAGACAACCCTTTCTGTGCTCCCTGAAAGTTAATCCAGTTTAATACTTTTTTTCAGGATTTCCATAAATTATAATGAAGATTTTTTTTTTCCCCTAAAGGTTATTATGCTGTGCCCAACCTTTTAGCGATGAGAGGACGTTCTAAGTTTAGGTCCATTTTAAATACAATTGGTTATACCAGGGTTTCTCAAACCTGTCCTCGTGACTCCCCAATGGTGCATGTTTTGCAGGCAACGTCACCTATGCACAGGTGGGGTAATTAGCGTCTCAGCTACATGGAATCCACCTAGCTAGGTGAGGCTGCCTGCAAAGTATGCACCACTGGGGAGTCACAAGGACAGGTTTGAGAAACACTGAGTTACACCCCCCCCCCCCAAAAAAAAAATGTCATGTGGTTTGCGAGCAGCCAATCCAGGGAGTTTATGCAAATTATCTTGGCCCAAGATCCTTTTACAAAAATAAACACCAGTTTATGGTCTGGCCTTAATTAATTATAATACTAATTAAGGATGCAAGCTTGACCACTGGCATACCCATATGGGTCTCCCAGCACCTTGATAAAGTGTTATCATTCTACCCCCGCATTAAGTGCACTTTCCCTTGTCTTTCTTTGTTGTATAATAACTACAATGATGCTCAATATTTATATAAAAAAAGAAATAAAATGACCGGCACTGCGGGGGAGACACCTTCAGGGATGGGTCAGTAGGGTACTGCCTTTCGTGTGCTCAGGATTAATGAAGAAACATATCAGTATTTCCAATCACCAGAAGAAACAAGAACATCTGGCACTACTCACAAGGCTCTTCTCGCTTAGTTTATTATCACAAGGTTAGATTACATCAATCCACACACTCCATGTTCCATATATAATAAACTGACATACCCTGGTGGTCCTTGCTGAGGGGCAATGTGGGAGTGGCGGTCTGCCTAACAGCCGTTTCGCTCAAATGAGCTTCCTCTGAGGCTCCGTGCGCACGGATTTATTATATATGGAACATGGAATGTGTGGATTTATGTAATCTAACCTTGTGATAATAAACTAACCGAGAAGAGCCTTGTGAGTAGTGCTGGATGTTCAATATTTAATGTTGATTACTTACCCGCTCTGCTCCCTATAAAATGGACCTCCTCTATTGTTGTCCTCATCCTGTCACCCTGCTCCATAGACTGCTGATCACTCCTCATATACATCTCTTCTTCTTCCTCTTTACTTGTCCTCATCATGTCACCCTCCTCCACAGACTGCTGTTCACTCCTTACATACGTCTCTTCTTCTTCCTCTTTAATTGTCCTTATTATATAACCCCCATCTGCAGACTGCTGATCACCACTCACATATGTCTCTTCTACCTCCTCTTTAATTGTCCCCCTCATGTCATCTGCCTCCATAGACTGGTGATCACTGTGCATATATGTCTCTTTTTCTTCCTCTTTAATTGTCCCCATCATGTAACCCTCCACCATAGACTGATGATCACTCCTCACATACATCTCTTCTTCTTTAATCATCCTCATTGTGTCACCTTGCTCCATAGACTGCTGATCACCCCTCACATATGTCTCTTCTTCCCCTTTAATTGTCCTCATCATGTCACCCTGATCCATAGACTGCTGATCAATCCTCACATATGTCTCTTTTTCTTCCCCTTTAATTGTCCTCATCATGTCACCCTGCTCCATAGACTGCTGATAACCCCTCACATATGTCTCTTTTTCTTCCCCTTCAAGCGTCCTCATCATGTCACCCTGCTCAATAGTCTGTTGATCACTCCTCACATATGTCTCTTGTTCTTTGAGCTCAGGTCTTAGTTCTGAAAAAGATAACAAATTACACAGTAGCTGTTAAATATTAGCCCTAATAAACAGAGCACAGAAAAGAACATGATTTGCTAGGGATTGATAATATCCCATAAGTTGTGGTATGCTGCACATTCTGTACCACTGTCCTCTCTTCCAGTGTGCCTTGCTCATCATCTGGTGCTTCCCTCCTCCTCTCCATGCACACATTCCTGGGAGGTTACAGCAGTGGCAGCAGCGGTAGATGGATGAGGATGCGAAGAGAGAACAGCTGGAGATAGAGAAAGATAGGAGCAGAGGCTTGTAGCTAATTATCTATAAATTATCTTTACTTATGGCTCTGGCACCTGATGAACTGGGCAGATCGGACTGCAGCTCTATATCCTGACCATACATGAGCCCACCTGTCCATCATCTACTATGCAAAACCCTCCAAGACCCGTAGTAACAAACTTCCCAGCTTGGACAGTGCCAATACCAGGACCAAAGCAGCAGAGGCCACCCAACCACTCTCCAGGTGCAGCCTCCATCTTCTTTTCCTGTCCTACCAGCAACACCCCTTGTTACCTAGCTCCACCCCCTAGCTGTGACCCACCAGCCATCATCTTTGTGCAGACTCCAAACTCTCCCACTATGGGACTACCTAACACCAGTGGCTCCTGACTCCACATTGGCTTCTTCTTAAAGAGATATGGTCATCTGGCAGTAGTATATGCTAAAATGGACACAATGGACAGATCATGCTCCTTCAGAACTTCACTCCCTGATCCACAACAACTCAACATATTATTGGCTGCCAGCATTAATGGCTATTGCTATGAACAGCTGCTTGCAAACGCTATCAAGGAAAATGTCCTCCTTCACAGGGAAGAGATACAGGCCTGCCTTCCATACCAGCTGTGATAAACATAAAAACACCTCTGACTGCAGTAAAAAAAAAAAAACAACCACAAATGATAACAGTTTTATTTAGATGCATGATTTATAGCATAATACCTAAGAGAAATAATGGGATAAGGTAAAACAAAGAGAGTGTAAATGTGTGAGGCACCACTGAAAGTGGTAGGTGCTCCACAAGCTAAACTATGGGGAGGAGGCACCCAAAGCAATAACATCCATTAAAAGATGAAAATAGAGAGGAATAGGTGGGCCTACCACTCTAAATTACTGAGCCAGTTGTACAACAGTAAGTTGAAAAGCGTTTTTTTTACTGCACAAAAGGGAGACTATGCATTTCACAGGTTGATCCTGCTTCCTCGGATTAGTATAAATTTGTGCTAGGTGGCTGGTATGAGAACGAGTGCCTCTATGGATATTCCTCTATTCCAATAGAGAAGCACAATTTCATTTTATACCAGCCACCAGGCATAACTTGTAGCCAGATGAAGCCAGGTCAACACGCAAAACAAGTAGTGTTTATTTTGTGCAATAAAAAACCTTTTCCTTCAGCCATTATATGACTGGCTCATTCATCTACAGAGGAAGACCAACCTATTCCTCACCATTTTATCCTTTTAATGTATTTTATTGCTCAGTGGCACCTCATCTCCATAGCTGTTAAAAATTAAACTTTAGGCTTAAGGTTGTATTTTTAGTTTCTACCCTGTTTGAGAGTCTAGAGAGCGACCAATGGGGATGGACACCCAAATTTTAACAGAAGCGGGACTCTTCTGTACCCATTGAAAAAGGTTGCAACCCAAAAAATGTGAGTACAGCACTACACTGAACCCCATCCAGTAAGGTGTTTTTACAGTTTGCACTATTGGTCTCTTTTGTCTTTTTTCAGTATCCTGGGAAATCCGGGACCACCCACCAAGCCTTATCTTATGGGTTCCATATTCCATGGCGTACAAGCAAAGCAGGTTATTTTGGCGCGTTGCCTTGACGGCCGTAGCTGGGATCCATCATAGCAGCAATACTATGCACATACAATTTTGATTGGCCAATCACTGAGATGTTTACTGCAGTAAATAGATTGGCGTTTTTCTCCAGGGAAACAGGGGAGGCGGGGCCATGCACCAGAAGTGGGGTGATGCAGGTTTTTCAGGACAGCTTCATGGGAAAAGGCAGTGCAGGTAACTAACTTTATTTTACAGGTAGCCTGCTAGATTTTTACTTTAGGCTGGAGATCCACTTTGAAGGATACCTTAGTTCATAAGAAAATTAAAAAAAAGGGGGGGGGGGAGCAGGCATGTGTAGGAGACTCTCCTCATGCCCTCCACTCTCCTGTTCTCCTCTGACCCCCTCCATTATGTTGTAATGACCCTCCCAAAGCTACTTCTGGATCAGAAGGTCAAAGACGACTGCGCAGGCACTGCCCAGCAACACACATCCTTAATCGCATGGCCGAGAACGATCTGTGCATGCACGCTATGTATGCTCCTGGATTCCTGCTCACAACTTTCATATCACTAGAAATTCATCCATTACCTCAGTAATAATTCCCATTAGGCATTGCTCAGCCATATAAACTGTTTCTCTCCAGTCATTAATAACATAGTGATGAACCTGGAGGGGAGGTCCACTTTTCCAATTTCAATATCTGAAAGGCTAAAGTCTGGTACACACCTTCAATTATGATTGACTGACCAGTCACTGACCAATTGTATCACCTCCAAGTAGAATGAGGGTTTACCTACACAATCTGCTCATAGTATTTAATTTCTGTTGACCCTCATACTAAACGGTGGTAAAATTGGTCAGTGATTGGCCAATTATAATTGAAAGTGTGTACAAGGCTTTAGGGTACATACGCACATCCAGTTTTAATTTACCGTTTCTTTGTAGTAAAAATCAATTAACCCTTCGCACACTCACATGCAAATGTTCAAACAAATGCATTCACAGATTTACTCATCCAGGCACAACTGTTATCCCTACTGCTAAATTAAAAGCCAGGGTTTTAGTTCACAGAAGAATGCATTCTTATGCTTAGTCACCTATACTGCGCAGAAGTACCCAGGTAAACATAGGTGTCCTAACTCTGGCCCTGTAACATGCATAGTGCAGACATGCAAACACATTCATTGCATCAAACCTATCAATGGATTAGGAGCACACATCCTAACTTCCTCTCCTGGGAAAGACAGTGCATCTTACCAATCGCACAAGGGAGCTAACTTTATGTGTCCATGTGCACCATGCGCATACACCAGCATAAGCTGTCTGCATGCTGACAAACATACAGGGGAAGGGGGGAGTGCACCGAATTAGACCCTAGCCACAGGGGTCAATGATAAGAATAAACATACATATATCCAGGCACATCGCCTCTAGTTAGGACATTAAATAAATTTTTAGGGAAAGGGAGGTGCTGAAGGGGGTGTGGCTAGAAACAGCAATTGATTTTTGCTGTTTCTAGCCACACCCCCTTCAGCACCTCCCTTTCCCTAAAAATTTATTTAATGTCCTAACTAGAGGCGATGTGCCTGGATATATGTATGTTTATTCTTATCATTGACCCCTGTGGCTAGGGTCTAATTCGGTGCACTCCCCCCTTCCCCTGTATGTTTGTCAGCATGCAGACAGCTTATGCTGGTGTATGCGCATGGTGCACATGGACACATAAAGTTAGCTCCCTTGTGCGATTGGTAAGATGCACTGTCTTTCCCAGGAGAGGAAGTTAGGATGTGTGCTCCTAATCCATTGATAGGTTTGATGCAATGAATGTGTTTGCATGTCTGCACTATGCATGTTGCAGGGCCAGAGTTAGGACACCTATGTTTACCTGGGTACTTCTGCGCAGTATAGGTGACTAAGCATAAGAATGCATTCTTCTGTGAACTAAAACCCTGGCTTTTAATTTAGCAGTAGGGATAACAGTTGTGCCTGGATGAGTAAATCTGTGAATGCATTTGTTTGAACATTTGCATGTGAGTGTGCGAAGGGTTAATTGATTTTTGCTGTTTCTAGCCACACCCCCTTCAGCACCTCCCTTTCCCTAAAAATGTATTTAATGTCCTAACTAGAGGCGATGTGCCTGGATATATGTATGTTTATTCTTATCATTGACCCCTGTGGCTAGGGTCTAATTCGGTGCACTCCCCCCTTCCCCTGTATGTTTGTCAGCATGCAGACAGCTTATGCTGGTGTATGCGCATGGTGCACATGGACACATAAAGTTAGCTCCCTTGTGCGATTGGTAAGATGCACTGTCTTTCCCAGGAGAGGAAGTTAGGATGTGTGCTCCTAATCCATTGATAGGTTTGATGCAATGAATGTGTTTGCATGTCTGCACTATGCATGTTACAGGGCCAGAGTTAGGACACCTATGTTTACCTGGGTACTTCTGCGCAGTATAGGTGACTAAGCATAAGAATGCATTCTTCTGTGAACTAAAACCCTGGCTTTTAATTTAGCAGTAGGGATAACAGTTGTGCCTGGATGAGTAAATCTGTGAATGCATTTGTTTGAACATTTGCATGTGAGTGTGCGAAGGGTTAATTGATTTTTGCTGTTTCTAGCCACACCCCCTTCAGCACCTCCCTTTCCCTAAAAATTTATTTAATGTCCTAACTAGAGGCGATGTGCCTGGATATATGTATGTTTATTCTTATCATTGACCCCTGTGGCTAGGGTCTAATTCGGTGCACTCCCCCCTTCCCCTGTATGTTTGTCAGCATGCAGACAGCTTATGCTGGTGTATGCGCATGGTGCACATGGACACATAAAGTTAGCTCCCTTGTGCGATTGGTAAGATGCACTGTCTTTCCCAGGAGAGGAAGTTAGGATGTGTGCTCCTAATCCATTGATAGGTTTGATGCAATGAATGTTTTTGCATGTCTGCACTATGCATGTTACAGGGCCAGAGTTAGGACACCTATGTTTACCTGGGTACTTCTGCGCAGTATAGGTGACTAAGCATAAGAATGCATTCTTCTGTGAACTAAAACCCTGGCTTTTAATTTAGCAGTAGGGATAACAGTTGTGCCTGGATGAGTAAATCTGTGAATGCATTTGTTTGAACATTTGCATGTGAGTGTGCGAAGGGTTAATTGATTTTTGCTGTTTCTAGCCACACCCCCTTCAGCACCTCCCTTTCCCTAAAAATGTATTTAATGTCCTAACTAGAGGCGATGTGCCTGGATATATGTATGTTTATTCTTATCATTGACCCCTGTGGCTAGGGTCTAATTCGGTGCACTCCCCCCTTCCCCTGTATGTTTGTCAGCATGCAGACAGCTTATGCTGGTGTATGCGCATGGTGCACATGGACACATAAAGTTAGCTCCCTTGTGCGATTGGTAAGATGCACTGTCTTTCCCAGGAGAGGAAGTTAGGATGTGTGCTCCTAATCCATTGATAGGTTTGATGCAATGAATGTGTTTGCATGTCTGCACTATGCATGTTACAGGGCCAGAGTTAGGACACCTATGTTTACCTGGGTACTTCTGCGCAGTATAGGTGACTAAGCATAAGAATGCATTCTTCTGTGAACTAAAACCCTGGCTTTTAATTTAGCAGTAGGGATAACAGTTGTGCCTGGATGAGTAAATCTGTGAATGCATTTGTTTGAACATTTGCATGTGAGTGTGCGAAGGGTTAATTGATTTTTGCTGTTTCTAGCCACACCCCCTTCAGCACCTCCCTTTCCCTAAAAATTTATTTAATGTCCTAACTAGAGGCGATGTGCCTGGATATATGTATGTTTCTTTGTAGTATGAGGGCTGACAAATTGTGAATGCTGTGAACGTATTGTGTAGGCAAGCTCTCATACTACATGAAAGCAGTAAGACTGGATGCAAGTACACCCTTATGATTTATACAGTGACATCTTTACCCCCTCTCCTTTATCCACTGCAGTCCTTCCCATTAACACTAAACATAAGGACACCAATCGCATCTCAAACTCATAACTGAGGGGTTGGGGGGGGGGGGGGAGATGTCAACTACCCAAGACCTCAGGAGGGTGCTAAGATAGTGTGTGTGTGTGTGTGTGTGTGTGTGGAGGGGGGGGGGGGGAATGTCAACTACCCAAGACCTCAGGAGGGCGCTAAGATAATGGAGGGGGTATAATGTCAAGTATCCAAGTGGGCGGTATGATGACAGAGGGGTTGATATTGTGGCGGGCATATGGCTACACTGTGGGGTAATATGGCAATTGCTTAGGGCCGGTGAGGCTATACAGGGGGAAATGCCAACACTGGAGAGACATGGCTAGATTCAATATAGATATTCTGTTATCTCTGTGATATGACTGAACTGAATTATTACTAGGAAGGTGAGATGAAAATAATACTCTAATCATTTAGTAGAGCAAGTAGAGAACTGGCAACAGGCCACAACAATTAAGTATCTTGTATGGCAATAGCATCAAGGGAGATGATCAGGATAGTGACAGGTGAACTGTGACCTCCTCTGTAACAAAGTATATCCATCCTGACCTCTGCTCTGCTTAATATATAACAAAAATCGCACAATTACCTCTTCCAACAATCTTTTCACCTCTTCCTGTAACTTCTCCTCCAGCTGTGTGTTACATCACGTCCTGTCTTTGGCTTTATTACTTCTTGTTTGTGCGTTCTTCCTGTGGGGTGTGAAATCGCCATCTTGTGGTGAATAGGCTAACTGCGGCCTCCTTTTGCGGAATCTCCTGCACTCAGCCATCTACTGTACTTCATAATTATAAGAGGCACAGACTAACCAGCAAGCTCATGGTGACCCAGAACTCATTGGGGTGTGTAAGGGACTACAATGGTCCTAAAAGCCCCCTTACTAAGATGTTAAGAAAAACAAAAGTTTGCTTTCCTAAAACAGAAAGAATTTGCGATAATTCAGGTTGGAGTGAGCTCGAGATGTCTCCGAGATGTCTCGAGCTCACTCCAACCTGAATTATCGCAAATTCTTTCTGTTTTAGGAAAGCAAACTTTTGTTTTTCATAATTATAAGTCAGCTTCAATTGTGTCAGCTTCTAGCGCCAAACTGGGAGGAAGAGGCAGAATTACTGGAGAAAATGTCTTTACTGGAATGTCCACTAATGTCCCCATTGTAGTCTATGGCCCATTTTTTTTAGGATGGGTGAGTAGAACAATTAAGCTATTTGTAGAGAATACACAAATCTGTGCAAATATTTTTTTTCACACATCCAGAAATGGAAATGTTGTGTTACTAGCAAATGTTGTTACTATCAATCACAAATACACATGATTGCTAGTTTTCCCCACAATAACATAAATGCCCACACTACTGGCACTAACTAGTGGAAAAATCTCACACAGCAAGAATTGTCAGCATGCTACTACCTCCCAACATTTTAACTACAGAAAATGGGACACTTAGGCCACATCCCTAACCACACCCCCAACACCCCCTAGTCACGCCCACCACATTTTTTTATATTTTTATTTTAAATAAATATTTTTATTTTAATAAATATTATTAACATTACTCCCTTTTACTCCCGAAAGGGGGGGGGGGGGGGGGGGAGCCTGAGGGTGCCCGTGGGTGGGGAGGAGGCAAGAAAAAAACTGATCAAGGCACCAGCCCTGGGGATGCATATGCGGGATGAATGACCACCGCCATTTCTCCCTCCCTTCTAATGTGCCCCCCAGTGTCGTCGTTGTCTTCCACCACCCCCCCTCCCCCCCGCAGAGTTAAATGCGCAGCGGAGCGGGCTGTCATTTAATCTTACCATTGCCGTGCGTTTCAGCTGGTCTTCTCGGCTTCCTGTGACGTCACCAACTTTTGGTGCCAGGAAAAAGGGACACTAAGACACATATGCTGTTACCCAGGTACAGGCATTACCGATGATTTACCTCATGGCAGGAGGTGAAGGCTGTCCCATTTTGTAAATTGTAATACGAATGTGGTCATCTACCTATGATTGTGCCCCCCCCCCCTTTTTTTTTTTAAAAAGACTAAGGGCAGAGGCGTAGCTAAGGAGCTGTGGGCCCCAATGCAAGTTTATACATAACAATTGATACAGCACACCAAAACCTGCCAATGACAACTACAGTGTCAGAGATGCAAGAAGGGGATGGGGAGCAGTTTGTTAATGATTACCACTAGTCATAGTATCTATAGAAGTGGTTATCATGAGCACAGGACCAATAGAGAGCTAATACTGTAGTTTTGGCCCCGATGAGGCCCCCAAGGGCCCCGATGCGGTCGCAACCTCTGCAACCCCTATTGCTACCCCCTGACTAAGGGTTGTTTCACACTGAAAATTGGGCGGCCACCCCAAAAAAAAATTTGCAATTGTTAATTGTGCCTTAATCACTTCCCAAGCGCTGCATGCAATGCTATTGCGATCATAAATACTGCAGTGTGAATGTTCCCCTAGGAAACCAATGCACTTGCGATCTACTGGTTACTGGCAAATGCACTGCAAACATAGCGGAATCACCCATGGTGTGAAACAGCCCTAAGTGGGAATTTAAGGCTAGAATCTCAGAACATATTGGAGATACTGAGGCCTGCTTCACACTGCGGATTGGCGGTTGCGGTGCGGCACGGCCTGGGGGGCTCATTATCTGTGGTCAAAGCGATCACATGCGAAAATACGCTTCCGCGCATGCGCAACATGCAAAACTTGTGGTGGTCATTTTTAGACACCTACATCACCATAGACTTCCGGTCCGGTGCAGGAGCCACACGGTAACATAGGTATGCAGATATCTCCAAGTACAAGTGAATATGTTAACCACCATCAAGGCCTGCATGGTATTCCAGGTCTGCTGTGCAGGACCTGGTTGGTCGCTTCCTTGGAGTATTTTGGAAGCGTGCAAGGTGTTCAAGAAACTAAAAGAAAAAAAATGAATAGGGGTATGGAGTATCTAATAATAAGACTGGTGGAGGCACCCTGAATATATACTGTTGCAATCTCTCCTATGAAGTTTAAAACCAATTGTTTAAAAGCAATGTCCTGAAGGACAAACCAATTCATTTTTATTTATTTTTTTGTAAAATAAAAAAAGTTTTATTAAAGTTTTCCAAGTAACAGTACAAAGTACACAGGTACACAAATATAACATTTTATACTCACAGGTACACAAATATAACAAGATTATTAACAAAGAAGTATATGGAAATACAAAAATCCTCATTCTTAGGTTACAGGACAACTGTAACAAGAGGGATATGGAGGCTACCATATTTATTTTCTTGTAAGCAGTACCAGTTTCCTGGCTTTCCTGATGATCTTCTGCCTCTAATACTTTTAGCCATAGACCCTGAACAAAAAAAACCCAAAAAAGATATACTTACCCGGGCCTTCCTCCAGCCCCTGGCAGCCGATATATGTCCTTCGCCATAGCTCAACTTCCAGCCGGTGACCCGGGGTCCCCTCCGTTGCAGATGCCGACCTATTCTTATGCACATCTTCTGTGCCTGTGCGAGTGTGTGGCCGCGCCGCTCATGTAGTCTGGAGCTGTAACGATCGGTTTAACACAGAGAGGATCTGATTACCGGTGATCTGCAGTATCACCGAGAATACAGATATATACCCGATTATTGATGATCTGCAGTATCACCGATAATCAGATATATCTCTAACCTCTGGACACCAGGTAATATGAGTGTTATGTGCAACAGTAATACTTTGAGGAGAGCACCCGTATAGAGGGTGCAAGGCAGTAAAGGGTACAGCCCAGAGAACAGGCTCCTTCCAAAGGCCTGAGGCTCCCCAAGGGGCGGAGTCAGGCTGAGAGTGGGAAGGACCAAAGTGTGAGTGACACCAATGGAGGGATGTCACAAACAGACTGTGAACTATCTCTAGCTGGAGAGATAGTTCTCGAGGTCGGGCAGGCCTGGTCGTCAACACACAGACAGATAAAGTACAGAGACAGGAGACAGATGCGGAATCCTAAGACTAGCAGAGTTTGGCAACAGAGTATCAGATATAGCGAAGTACCTAATCAGAGATCAGAAAAGTGGTCAGGAAAGCAGAAGGTCATAACAAATAATCAACAATGCCTAGACTTGGGTGTGAGCTCCTAGATCATCAACACTCCGGAACTGGTCTAGATAATAATACAGATGGTAAGAGGATTCCTAGACTAAGGTGTGAGCTCTTTGGTCATCAACACCTTGGAAACTGGTCTAGATAATAACTCAGATAATAACACAGATAATAACAAGATTCCTAGACTAAGGTGTGAGCTCCTTGGTCATCAACACCTTAAAAACTGGTCTAGATAAAAACACAGATACTGACAGGAGGTCTGAGTGCTACCACATAGTGATCGCAACGCCAGACACCAGAGAAATGACCAGCACCCAGTATATATACCCCAGCGCTCTCCAGCGCTACCCCTAAGTGCTGGACCAATGAAAACTGCTGGAATTGTCAGCTGACCGGCTTGGTCAGCTGACACCCTTCTGACTGTCATAAAGGCTCTGCCTCTTCGCGCGCGCGTGTCCTCCTGAACCTGTGTGGACTATCAGTCCCAGCCACACCAGACATGTGTTGTAATGTTTCTGCTGTGTTGGATGCGGAACCAGCCGCACCGCTGTCCAAGCATGCGGCAGTTCCTCCGCGTTCAGCAGTACTGTCAGAAATATGCCTATGCGTGCAAACATCCGCGTCTGACGCGGAATCCGCCGCCTTGTTCATAAGGAATGCGGCGGTTTCATCGCGCTCCGTCATGCCAGTGGATGCAGACCCACCCGCGCAACCTGCCGTGTTGGACGCGGAATCAGCCGCCTTGCTCTGAGTACCCGCGGCGGCTTTTCCGCGTTTTCTCACAGGAGCATTCTGCGCAGGTGCAGTACTTCTGCGCCTGCGCAAAGTGCTTCAAGCTACGTGAGCGCATTCACGAACAGCACAGCCACACGGTTGCGCAGAAGATGCCAACCTGGCGAGGAAGGCATCTGCAACGGAGGGGACCCCGGGCCACCGGCTGAAAGTGGAGCTGAGGCGAAGGACATATCAGCTGCCAGGGGCTGGAGGAAGCTCCGGGTAAATCGGTCTTTTTTTATTATTTTACTTGGACCTTTCCTGTAAGGAGAGCATGGTTTGACAAATTATAGATTAGCCAATATGGCAGGTTGGCAAGTGGCGCATAAATTGGAAGGTTTGCCCAATGTCCGTGCTGTGCGCTGGCACAGTATGCAAAACTATCAAACTCTTTAGGTTCTTCTTCTTGGTCACAATTCCAGATTCTGTTTCAAGCATACTTGGGCTCGAAATGCATCACAGTTATTGTGATTTTCATGATTGGGGGGGGGGGGGGGGGTACTCACCAAATTGTGTTTTTCTTTAACATTGGTCCTTCTGCAATATCTCAATATCCATATATTTATATGGCCAGGCTTTTTGCATCTATAGCATCTACAAATCTTGTTCAGTAAACACCTTTATATAAACAGATATACTGGTTGTATCCCTTTCATTGTCATCTTCACACCAATCCCAATTAAATTAATGAATTGTTGATAAGAGATAACATTTTTAAGAGCAAGCTTAACTGGGTGGCTTACAATACATTTATTTGCCATGGAATATAAAAACTCCCCATCATCAGATGACATCTCTTGCCAATTATGGACCACTCTATACAGTGAAATGCACTCATTGAAGATTACAGGATTCATTCCTTTCCAGAATCTCATGTGTGTCAAAGCCTGCAAACCTCTTTCATCGCAGCTTCCCAATATATACGCTGCAATTCCCGTCTCCTGACCTTTGCATCTGCTACACAACCCCTATCCTCCAGAGATACTGTATCTGAGTGGCTAAGAGTCCTGGCAACCAGGCCTTCAGAATCGCACCTACATCTCCATCATTTAGATTATACTAACACTAGTAAAAAGGCCCACCCGTTAAAAAATGGACACTAGGCCACGGCCGATAACCCCCCCACCGCAAAGTGCGCACCAAAGCATCCCGCTCGCCCATCCCCCACCGATGTCTGAAGTATATGCACACAGGGCGATGTTGCTTGCTTGGCAGGTGAAAAAAGCTGTAATTTCCCACAATGCAATGAGGTTCTTAGACAGCAAACTGTCAGGTCTGGAAGCACAGACACAGGGACAGATACGGATGCAGGGACACAGGGGTTTTAATATACTAACATACCACCGCCTCAAATTTATTGCACAAACGTACAGGTGATTCTAGGGAATCAAATTCACCCAGAATCTGACACAGAGTCTTCCATTAGGTCATTTCCCTCGACTTTTACGTGCTTCTGGAACTACTAGCTAGAGCAAATCTCTCTTATGGGGTTCCATGGGGATTTCATAATTTTCCACATGCTATCTGTGGTGCCAAATATAGAATATACTCTAGCTTATGTTACTAATATATTTATGACCAGACACTTGATCTCATTTCAAAGGGTACAAAGAGGTTTATTTACAAATTTACATATGTACAAGTAATAGCATATGAATTACATAAATGCTATCTAAGTGTAAAGAAATACTATGAGCATTGTAGATACTCTACCCTATTCATTCATACTCCTTGCATCTGTTGAGCCCAGAGTCTGTTGTCCTTCTATGTCTATGTGTCAGCATTGTAAAAGAGAGTGAGAGAGAGAGATCTTTAACCTTCCTGGCGGTAACCCCGAATGTAGTTCAGGGGGTAAGTCGCACAGGAGGATTTCTTGGAGGATTTTTGCTACACGCAGCTAGCACTTTGCTAGCTGCATGTGCATACCAATCGCCGCCACTCCGCGCCGATTCGCCACTACCCGCCGCGCTGCCCCCCCCCTCAGACCCCTTGCGCAGCATGGCCTATCAGCGCCAGGCAGCGCTGAGAGGTGGTTCGAGACTCCCAATGATGTCAGTGTCATCATCCCGCCCGTCGCCATGGCAACGGGGGAAGCCCTCCAGGAAATCCCGTTCTTTGAACGGGATTTCTTGAACGCACGGCGATCGAAGCGGGTGGGGGGATGCCGCTGCACAGCGGCTATCATGTAGCGAGCCCTGGGCTCGCTACATGATATAAAAAATAAAAAATAAACTGCTGCGCTGCCCCCTGGCGGTTTTTAATAGACCGCCAGGAGGGTTAATATATCCTCTGAAAAAGACCCCTACTCCAAGGCTTAGCAAGGGTCCATCTACTTAGCATTTTGAAGGAGGAAATAATTCAGTTGTGATATAAAAGCCAGATTAGCAGGTTAGGTGACATCCTCAAACCTGGTGCCATAAAAAATGTTTGATGTCAGATTTTGAGGCCATTCTTCCAGCTGTGCCTCATTTCAATCACCAGTAACTGTCAACATTTGAGGGCTAAGCTATTGTCCTTATTTTGTTACACATTTGTATGCAGATACTGTGTGGCATTGAGAAATATTTACGAAACACAGATGTTCAGGTTTGCTGAATGTTCAGGCTGGTCAAATGATTCCCTGCAAATTTCTCATAACATATAAATGTCCAGACATGCTTTTCCATGCAGGCACTCCAAAAATAATGCAGTTTATACCGATAAAATCCAACACTGTGTCTAAAATGTATCTATGTGCACTGTGCAAGAAACAAAAGAAGCATTGTAAAAAACCACTTATGGCCAAAACATTTCCACACAACCAGGGCTGTGGAGTTGGAGCAATTTTGGGTACATGGAGTCGGAGTTGGTGGTTTCAGTAAACTGAGGAGTCGGAGTCGGATGATTTTTGAAACAAATCCATAGCCTTTGTAAAAATTAGACTACGGAGTCGGAGCAATTTTGGGTACCTGGGGTCGGTGGTTTCATAAAATGAGGAGTCGGATGATTTTTGGACCGACTCCACAGCCCTGCACACAACACATGAATAGGGATCCTCACCAACATGTCATCTCTTGGCGAGACAGATAACTTTGGCACAATGCTGCACCAATTATTTGGGCACTGCCATAGGCTGTAATGCAAATTACAGCTACAGCGGTGGTCAGATACTTATCTGGGCCCCGGCAATAGCCAGTGCCTGAATTACAAGTCCCCTAAAGTTGCTACAGCTCAGAGTGGAAATAGTATTTAGCGTGGGCAGGAATTTGGCTAGAACAGGGTGAGCGGTCTTGTGGCTTCAACCTGCGCCCAAGTTCGTCTGCACCATTTTTAGAACATACGCTATCTTGGGTTTCAAATATTTGGTTTCCAAACAAAACATTTCCCACACTCAGCAAGTGCTTAGGGCTTCTCACCAGCGTGAGATCTCTCATGTTTGACAAGCTGTGATTTATGTACAAAACATTTCCCACACTCAGCACATGAATAGGGCTTCTCACCAGTGTGAGATCTCTCATGTCTGACAAGAAGTGATTTCCCTGAAAAACCTTTTCCACACTCAGCACATGAATATGGCTTCTCACCAGTGTGAGATCTCTTGTGACTGACAAGATGTGATTTCTCTGAAAAACATTTCCCACACTCACCACATGAATAGGGCTTCTCACCAGAGTGAGATCTCTCATGTCTGACAAGAAGTGATTTCCCTGAAAAACCTTTCCCACACACGGAACATGAATACGGCTTCTCACCAGTGTGAGATCGCTCATGTATGACAAGGTATGGTTTCTGGACAAAACATTTGCCACACTCAGCACACGAATAGGGCTTCTCGCCAGTGTGAGATCTCTCATGCGTGACAAGCTTTGATTTCTGAACAAAACATTTCCCACACTCAGCACATGAATAGGGCTTCTCTCTAGTGTGGTATCTCTCATGCCTGACAAGGTATGATTTCCACACAAAACATTTCTCACATGTGGAACAGGAATAAGACCCTCCAGCAGGCGGAGAGCTGTGCTGAGTAGGAGGCCCCTCAGGGTTAGACAGGTGAGGGGAGTCTGGAGGAATATTTGGAGTAACCAAGGTATCTGCAGGAGGCTCTTGTCCAACGTTAACATCATCCATGGTGCAGTCTGTGGATCCAGAGAGATGAGTCTGTGAGAGGTTCCTGATGCCAGGACTCCACACTGCAAATAGAGAAACATCACTTCCTGTTAGAGGATTCTGAGGGGAGAAACAATTATCATTAGGGATGGTCAGTGAGCTGCTGATAACTCCAAGTTAATGAAAAGTTTATACAGATTAGAAATGGACAAAATGCAGCAGTTGTATAACTTTGCATATAATTAGCACACAATTGGCACCATCTCAGTTATTGGCATGGCACTGACCATCACTAGTTAACAGCTTGACAATGAACTGCAGAAGGTTGTGCTCATTACAGGTGAAGCAATGTGGTGTCACTGTGTACTCTTATAATATAATAAATTTAGTGCACTACCCACCTACCAAACACTGAATCAATCTCTGCAATGTCCCAGCCTCACTCATATATAGAATACTAGAATAGCTTTGTCTGGGTTTGTTTCTCACTTACATAAATACAATGATAAGCCCATATAATGAATACAACTATCCACACTAACAGCACAAATACCCAACAAAATACTGTCCTGCCCAGCTTAGTCCACTGGGACCAGGGGGGCTGTATTAAAGGACAGCTGAGGTGAGAGGGATATGGCGGCTGCCATATTTATTTCCCTTTTAAATAATACCAGTTGCCTGGAATCCAAGTGCCAGGCAAATGGTATTTCTTAAAGGACACCTCAGGTGAAAATAAACTAATGAAATAAATGATTGTATCTATCTTCCTTCTCCTAAAAATGACTTTTTAAGATATTCCACAGTTTTATTTTATGTTTGTTTTAACGGTTTTATTGTTTTTGCTCAATGATACATTTATTGAAGTATGCCAGAGCTAAAATCTATTAACTATTGACCCTTTTTATCTCTTTCCTGCTCTCAGAAGCCTTTTTCTGCTAGGAAAGTGTTTTATAGTTGGAATTTCTTATCAGTGAGGATCACACTGTTGTCACTTCCTGTGAGTCAGGACTGAGTCAGCCACTGACATACCTAATATTTAACTCTTTCAGGCAGAGAAAGCAAAAAAAAAAGGAACAGAGCATAGTTATTTGTGTGCTAGGCACTGTACATACCCATGTCTATCTCATCATGTCACATGTCACCTTGGGTATCCTTTAAGAAGAAATAAGTATAGCAGACTCTAAATTCTTCTCACTACAGTTGTCCTTTAAGAGCAAATAAATATGGCCACCTTTATATCCCTCTCAGTTCAGGTTCACTTTAAGCATCGCCAGGCTGGAGACAATATAAGTAAACAATAGACCTGGTGGATATTTATTTTATTTATTTAAGAATTTATATAATGTTGACATATTACTCAGCGATGTACATAGTATATATTGTCTTGTCACTAACTGTCCCCTCAGAGGGGCTCACAATCTAGTCCCTACCATATTCATATGTCACAACAACAAGAGAGCACAGTGGGCCGGCATTTAAAGATCAAAGATGGTGGAGAGGATGACTGAGGCTGCTGGGTGCAGCTTGTCAGTGTGTTCAAAACCAAAGCAGTTTAATACAACAACAACAAGACAGTATAAATGTTTGGCACTACTGACAATTTATTGCTTCATTCACTTGAATGAAGGCTTAAAAGTGCACACTGTGCTGGATTTGTGCTGTTTAAATAGCATCTCAGAAATACAGTGGCTTGCAAAATTATTCGGCCCCCTTGAAGTTTTCCACATTTTGTCACATTACTGCCACAAACATGGATCATTTTTTTGGGAATTGCACATGAAAGACCAATACAAAGTGGTGTACACGTGAGAAGTGGAATGCAGATCATACATTATTCCAAACATTTTTTACAAATCAATAACTGCAAAGTGGGGTGTGCGTAATTATTGAGCCCCCTGAGTCAATACTTTGTAGAACCACCTTTTGCTGCAATTACAGCTGCCAGTCTTTTAGGGTATGTCTCTACCAGCTTTGCACATCTAGAGACTGAAATCCTTGCCCATTCTTCTTTGCAAAACAGCTCCAGCTCAGTCAGATTAGATGGACAGCGTTTGTGAACAGTAGTTTTCAGATTTTGCACAGATTCTCGATTGGATTTAGATCTGGACTTTGACTGGGCCATTCTAACACATGGATATGTTTTATTTTAAACCATTCCATTGTTGCCCTGGCTTTATGTTTAAGATTGTTGTCCTGCTGAAAGGTGAACCTCCGCCCCAGTCTCAAGTTTTTTTGCAGACTCCAAGAGGTTTTCTTCCAAGATTGCCCTGTATTTGGCTCCATCCATCTTCCTATAAACTTTGACCAGGTTCCCTGTCTCTGCTGAAGAGAAGCAACCCCAGAGCATGATGCTGCCACCACTATATTTGACAGTCGGGATGGTGTGCTCTGAGTGATGTGCAGTGTTCGTTTTCTGCCACACATAGCGTTTTGCATTTTGGCCAAAAGGTTCCATTTTGGTCTCATCTGATCAGAGCACCTTCTTCCACATGTTTGCTGTGTACCCGCATGGCTTGTGGCAAACTGCAAATGGGACTTCTTATGCTTTTCTGTTAACAATGGCTTTCTTCTTGTCACTCTTCCATAAGAGCCAACTTGGTGCAGTGCACGACTAATAGTTGTCCTATGGACAGATTCCCCCACCTGAGCTGTAGATCTCTGCAGCTCGTCCAGAGTCGCCATGGGCCTCTTGACTGCAATTCTGATTAGCACTTTCCTTGTTCGGCCTGTGAGTTTAGGTGGACGGCCTTGTCTTGGTAGGTTTACAGTTGTGCCATACTCCTTCCATTTCAGAATGAACACTTGAACAGTGCTCCGTGGGATGTTCAAGGCTTTGGAAATCTTTTTGTAGCCTAAGCCTGCTTTAAATTTCTCAATAACTTTATCCCTGACCCGTCTGGTGTGTTCTTTGGACTTCATGGTGTTGATGCTCCCAAGATTCTCTTAGACAACCTCTGAGGCCGTCACAGAGCAGCTGTACTTGCACTGACAAGAGATTACACACAGGTGCACTCTATTTAGTCATTAGCACTCATCAGGCAATGTCTATGGGCAACTGACTGCACTCAAATCAAAGGGGGATGAATAATTATGCACACTCCACTTTGCAGTTATTGATTTGTAAAAAATGCTTGGAATCATGTATGATTTTTGTTCCACTTCTCACGTGTACACCACTTTGTATTGGTCTTTCACGTTAAATTCCAATAAAATTGATTCATGTTTGTGGCAGTAATGTGACAATGTGGAAAACTTCAAGGGGGCCGAATACGTTTGCAAGCCACTGTATGTGAGCTGTTTGCCCACTGTAAAATTGCTATAAATAGGGACTAAACTAGTCTGAAACATGTTAGCCGTGTGTTTCAATGGTGTTGCTTTTGGATACGTCTTTCAATAAACTGCTCCTTTGCATTGTGCGGATCCTCATCTCGTGTCACTTAAGTGATTTTTAAATGCACCTAAAAAACCTAACACATGCCAGTGCATTCTTTGTGGGGGCCATAGACTAACAGTATGTGTGATTTCATGTGCGCTTTCTGCTCTTTAGAAATAAGTACACTCCCTGCCTGAAGCAAACTGCCACTTTTACGCTGCACCGCAAAAACATGTGCGAAGGCTTGGGCTTTGGGAGACAGAGCCTGACTGATATGCTGGAGCTTGGGAGGAGGAGTCTGACTGACATGCTGGAGCTTAGGAGGCAGAGTCTGACTGACATGCTGGAGCTTGGGAGGCAAAGTCTGACTGACATGCTGGAGCTTGGGAGGCAGAGTCTGACTGACATGCTGGAGCTTGGGAGGCAGAGTCTGACTGACATGCTGGAGCTTGGGAGGCAGAGTCTGACTGACATGCTGGAGCTTGGGAGGCAGAGTCTGACTGACATGCTGGAGCTTGGGAGGCAAAGTCTGACTGACATGCTGGAGCTTGGGAGGCAGAGTCTGACTGACATGCTGGAGCTTGGGAGGCAGAGTCTGACTGACATGCTGGAGCTTGGGAGGCAAAGTCTGACTGACATGCTGGAGCTTGGGAGGAGGAGTCTGACTGACATGCTGGATCTTGGGAGGAGGAGTCTGACTGACATGCTGGATCTTGGGAGGAGGCATCTGACTGACATGCTGGAGCTTGGGAGGCAGAGTATGAATGACATGCTGGAGCTTGGGAGGAGGAGTCTGACAGACAAGCTGGAGCTTGGGAGGCAGAGTCTGAATGACATGCTGGAGCTTGGGAGGCGGAGTCTGACTGACATGCTGTCACTCTGACATGTGGCTGTGAGGATGACTAATTGTAATGCAGTTATTGTCTGTAATAAAGTAAGTGAACTGCTTTATTATTTATTTACTAAATGAAGTGTAACACTATGCTAGTGTCCATTTCACCATATCACAGGCCACAGCACTGAGGATAGATTCACACTGCGGCACTATTTAGGTGAAGAAATAGGGTTGTGATGTGTGTAATGTGACTGCACAGTGTGCCTGAAATGAGGTATAAACTCACAATGTACACAGGGAATGTGAGAAGGTGTGTGTGTGTGTGCGTGCGTGTGTGCGTGCGTGTCTTGATCGATTTGAACAAAACTTGGTAAACAGATCACTTACTACCTGGGATGATATGTTCTGGGGGTCTCGCGGCCCCCCTGCACACCTGGGCGGAGCTACAAACAGCAAATCAGATTTCACCCATTCAAGTCAATGGAAAAAATGTAAAAGGCTGCCATTCTCACAGTAATCGAGCCACAGTCCCCACACTTGGCACATATGGTCACTTGGTGACCGAGGTTACAAATTCAGGAAAAGTGGGCGGAGCATAAAACAGCCAATCAAATTTCAGCCATTCATTTTAAATGGGAAAATGTAAACTGCAGCTATTCTTACACTGTTAATCGCAGGGTTTTCAAACTTGGTCACTGGGCGAATGAGCTTAAGATTCAGGAAAGTGGGTGGAGCCTACAACAGCCAATCAAAATTCACCTATTGATTTTTAAGGGGAATATTTATACTGCTGCCATTCTTACACTGTTAATGGCAGAGGCTTCAAACTTGCTACAGTCGGTCATTGGGTGACTGGGGTACAAATTTACTAAAGGGACGGGCCACAAACAGCCAATCATATTTCCTTGGTGGATAAACTGCTTCCATTCACACATTTTGATGCCAGGAACCTGAAAGCTTACAAACTTGGTCATTGAGTGACTGTGTGTCAAGCTTACAAAAAGTGGGTGAAGCCAAAAACAAATTTTACTGGGAAAATATAAACTGTAGCCATTCTTACACCGTTAATGGCAGGGTTCTCAAACTTTGCACAGTTGGTCATTGGGTGAATGAGATTAAGATTTGGAAGGTAGATGGAGCCTACAACAGCCAATAAAAATCCACCATTCGATTTTCAAAGGGAATATTTAAGCTGCTACCATTCTTATACTGTTAAAAGTAGATGCCTCAAACCTGGTACAGTTGGTCACTGGGTGATTTGGATCAAATTCAGAAAGGGGGAGGAGCCACAAACAGCCAATCAGATTCGTTTATTTTTCAATGGGAATATACAAAGTATTGATACCAAGGACCCCAAAGCTGATAAACTTGATAATTGAGTGACTGTATGTCAAGGTTAGAAAAAGAGTGCGGCGCAACGAACTTCATTTTTTTACATGGCAGGGTTCCCAAACTTGACACAATTGGTCACTGGGTCACTGGGATTAATATTCAGAAATGTGGGTGGAGCCTAAAACAGCCAATCAAAATTCACCTATTGATTTTCAAGGGGAATATTTACATTGCTACCATTCTTACACTGTTAATGGCAGAGGCCTCAAACCAGATACAGTCAGTTATTGGGTGACAGGCGTCCAAATTCACTAAAAGGGGGTGGAGCCACAAACACAACATCAGATTTTTTAGATTGATTTCAGCCATTCTGTTATTGGTAGGGTTCTCAAACTTGACACAGTTGTTCACTGGGTGACTGGGACTAATATTCAGGAAAGTGGGTGGAGCCTACAGCTGCCAATCAAAATTCACCTTATGATTTTCAAGGGGAATATTTACATTGCTGTCATTCATACACTATTAATGGCAGAGGGCTCAAATCTGGTACAGTCAGTCACTGGGAGACTGGGGTTTAAATTATGAAAAGGGAGCGGGCCAAAAACAGCCAATCAGATTTGTTTAATTTCAATGGTAAAATGCAACTTATTGATGCCAAAGACCCCACAGCTCATAAACTTGGTCATTGAGTGACTGTATGTCAAGGTTAGAAATAGTGGGCAGAGCCAAAAACAACTAACTTTTTACTTGGGAAAATATAAATTGCAGTTATTCTTACACTGTTAATGGCAGGGTTCTCAAACTTGACACAGTTGGTCACTGGGGGACTAGAATTCATATTCGGAAAAGTAGGTGGAAAATTTTGATTTTCAAGGGGAATATTGAAACTGCTGTAATTCTTACACTGTTAATGGCAGAGGCCTCAAACCTGCTACAGTCGGTTATCAAGTGACTGGGGTTCAGATTCACTAAAGGGGCGGAGCCACGAACAGCCAATCAGATTTGCTTTTGTGGATAAACTGCTTCCATTCACACTATTTTGACGCCAGGAACCCAAAAGCTCACAAACTTGGTCATTGAGTAGTGACTGTGTGTCAAGGTCACAAAAGGTGGGTGGAGTCAAAAACAGATTTTTCTACACTATGTACACAGGGAATGTGTGAAGTAATAGGGGTGTGATGTGTGTAATTTGACTTCACAGTGTTCCTGTAGTGAGGTATAAACACACTATGTACACAGAAATGTGAGAAGTAACAGGTGTGTGATGTGTGTAATGTGACCGCACAGTGTGCCTGTAATGAGGTATAAATACAATTTGGTGAAGGACTCTCAGAGTTGGAAAGTCCTCGCCTGATCAGCATTGTATTTCTGCTATGAGATGTATGAAGATGCTTCTTACACATCCATCACCTTCCCCTCCACAGAATAGAACATACTCCAAAGCCATCAGGGTGTTTGTACTGTTATTGTTAGTAAGATGTCACCAAATACAATCAAGAACAAAAGGTTATAGATAAACATCTAACAGGAGTATAAAGGATAACCCGAATCAGGTCAGTGTGTGAACAGCGACACAGTGAGTCACAGCTAAATAGATATTCAATATTGATTACTTACCTGTTCTGCACTCTGTAAGAGGGTCCTCCTCTATAGTTATCCCCATCATGTCACCCTCCAGAGACTGCTGATCACTCCTCACATACTTTTCTTCTTCCTCTTTATTTGTCCTCATAATGTCACCCTCCTCCATAGACTGCTGATCACTCCTCACATATGTCTCTTCTTCCTCCTCCTCCTCCTTTTTAATTGTCCTCATCATGTGACCCACCTCTGTAGACTGCTGATCACTCCTCACACATGTCTCTTCATCTTCCTCTTTAATTGTTGTCATCATGTCACCCTTCTCCATAGACTGCTGATCACCCCTCACAATCTTCTCTTGTTCTTTGAGCTCAGATATTAGTTCTGAAAAGAATAACAAATTATAGCAATAAGACAATACACTAATAAACAGAGCACAGAAAAGAACACCATTTTCAGACATTGATAATATCCCATAAGTTGTGGTATGCTGCACATTTAGTACCACAGTCCTCTCTTCTTGCTCATCAACTGGTGCTTCTCTCCTCCTCTCCATGCACACATTCCTGGGAGGTTACAGCAGTACCGGCAGCAGTAGATGGATGAGGATGTGAACAAAGAACAGCTGGAGACAGAGGAAGATAGGAGCAGAGAAAAAAACAAATCAAAGCAACTACCAGTATATGCTGTTCAACCACCTGAAGTTTATTACAAATTATTGATCAATTCACATATGTCGATCAAAAGTAAAAATAGGACCTGTTCAAGCTTGTACATATTGCACACATCTATATTGTACAATAATCATAATAAAGGGACTTCCCCTAACATGTCTCCTCAGGAGGTCCGAGATGACTGTGCCCCGAACAGAACACCATTGTTACAATATTAACCATGTCAAATCCACACATGGGAAGAGGCAAACCCGGACACTTACAATGCCAAGAGATTAAGCATCTAACATGCCAATTGCTTGTCCGTTTGTCTGCGTTGTCCCATGTGCCGACAATAATGGTGGTCAACAGCAATTTGGATGCACCACCCCATGCCCCCCTATGCCCCCCGCAAATCACAGCACCATGCCCCAACTACAAGCGATACCCCAAAGATTCTGTCATAAGGGGTCGTCACCCCTAAAAAACAAAAACAAAAATGAAAATGAGATCAAAGTTATTGATGTATATGAAAGGATTCCACAAGAGTTCCCAATCAGGACTTCAATTGTATTGAACAAAGTTCAGCATCAATATCATCATCATAGCAGGATATGAAAGATCACTGGCTTTTTTTCAAGAGTTTTTTCAACACAATAAGGCTGGTGCACCTAGCCAAGTTGCTCTATGTAGATTACAGGCCTATGTTGATGAAAGAGATCGTTCATTCAGCAAAGCCGTGCATCTCACCATCCAGGTGTCGATGCGTACAGTGTCCCTCCATGGAGCTCTGTGGATATTGGTATCATATAAACTTTTTCTCATAGTTACCACCTCCTGTATCGATACGAGATGCAATGTCCGCATAGACTACTAGGCCGGCCCAGCTAACCGCCGGCCTAGTAGTCTATGCCGACATTGCATCTCGTATCGATACAGGAGGTGGTAACTATGAGAAAAAGTTTATATGATACCAATATCCACAGAGCTCCATGGAGGGACACTGTACGCATCGACACCTGGATGGTGAGATGCACGGCTTTGCTGAATGAACGATCTCTTTCATCAACATAGGCCTGTAATCTACATATAGCAACTTGGCTAGGTGCACCAGCCTTATTGTGTTGAAAAGACTCTTGAAAAAAAGCCAGTGATCTTTCATATCCTGCTATGATGATGATATTGATGCTGAACTTTGTTCAATACAATTGAAGTCCTGATTGGGAACTCTTGTGGAATCCTTTCATATACATCAATAACTTTGATCTCATTTTCATTTTTGTTTTTTAGGGGTGACGACCCCTTATGACAGAATCTTTGGGGTATCGCTTGTAGTTGGGGCATGGTGCTGTGATTTGCGGGGGGGCATAGGGGGGCATGGGGTGGTGCATCCAAATTGCTGTTGACCACCATTATTGTCGGCACATGGGACAACGCAGACAAACGGACAAGCAATTGGCATATTAGATGCTTAATCTCTTGGCATTGTAAGTGTCCGGGTTTGCCTCTTCCCATGTGTGGATTTGACATGGTTAATATTGTAACAATGGTGTTCTGTTCGGGGCACAGTCATCTCGGACCTCCTGAGGAGACATGTTAGGGGAAGTCCCTTTATTATGATTATTGTACAATATAGATGTGTGCAATATGTACAAGCTTGAACAGGTCCTATTTTTACTTTTGATCGACATATGTGAATTGATCAATAATTTGTAATAAACTTCAGGTGGTTGAACAGCATATACTGGTAGTTGCTTTGATTTGTTTTTTTATGTTCTTTTGACCAGTGCGTGTACCCACCTGTATTGCACACATGAATATATACACTTATGTGTAGTTGGTTTAGATAGGAGCAGAGGCCTGCAGCTAATTAGCTATAAATTATCACTACTTATGGCTCTGGCACCCAATGAACTAGACAGACAGGACTGCAGCTCCATAACCATATCCTGACCATACCTGAGCCCACCTGTCCATCACCTACTAACCACAAACCCTCCAAGACGCGTAGTAACAAACTTCCCAGCTTGGACAGTGCCAATACCAGGACCAAAGCAGCAGAGGCCACCCAACTGTTCTCCAGCCTCTATATCCTCTGCCTGTCCTACCAGCTACATCCCTTGTTACTTGGCGCCACACCCTAGCTGTGAACCACCAGACATCATCTTTGTGCAGACTCCAACCTCTCCCACTGCGGGACATAAAAACTCCTCTGACTGCAGTAATAACCACAGGTGATAACAGGTGTATTTAGAGGCATGATTTATAGCATAAGAAGTAATAGAAATCCAGAGATAAGGCCATACAGAGAGTGTGCATATGTGTGAGGCATCGGCTAGAGGTGGTAACTGCTCCATGAGAATCTTATGGGTTCAGTATTCCATGGCGTACAAGATCGGCCAATCACAGCTCCACACTGACCTCCTCTGTAACAAAGTATGTCCTCCCCGACCTCTGCTCTGCCTCTGCCCAATATATAACAAAAGTCACACGATTACCTCTTCCAGCTATGTCTCCTCTCTCCACCTCCTGTCCTGCAAGTCTGCTCTGCTTTACACCATTTACTGTCTCTGGTTTCATTACTTCCTGTCTGTGCTTTCCACCTGGGAGAGAGGAGGTCGCCATCTTGTGGTAAATAGGCTAACTGCAGCCTCTGTTTGTGGAGTCACCTGCACTCATCCGTCTAAAATTATTATTTTTATATCATTATTGTTGTAATAATTAATATTATTATTATTATTATCATTAGTACCCAGACTGGAGATGTAGAGGTGCCATATGGATGTGTCACCATAGTTAAGGAAGTGTCAGTTTCTTTCAAGGTCGGCCTCTGCACCGGCGGGGACCCCGGGCTTGCGGCTGCAAGGGGCTGGATGAAGCCCCGGGTAAGTATATTATGGGGCAGCATATTTTGGCTGACAATTCTTTTAATCCCTCCATATCTCTCCTGAGCCTTCCATTCTCTTCTGGCCGTGCTCCTCCTCACAGCAGCTGACAGACTGGTAGCTGGGAAATGGAAGTCCTCTCCTCCCTCCACCAATAATGAGCTTTTACGAAGTATCCTGGACTGGTGACAGCTCAGATGCAGAATAAAGGGATGAGCAAGTCATCGCTGGTGTGATCTCAAGATTTTCATTGTACTTTTGACTCCAATGCATTTCCATTACTTCAGTAGTGTGAGCACAGTATGCTGTGTGTGTACAATATCATTCCGCTCATTATTGTGTATTTTAATAGCAATGACATCTTCTGCAGAACTTTAATATAGTGTTCATAGATAGTCATGTCACTTGCTGCTAATAGCCTGGCTGTCAGGCAGGCTGAATGTCTGGAGCAGCCTCTCTGATGCTGGCTGGGGTACAGTAAATCTAGCTCACTAGTACTACTGCATGCTTGCGGGGGCGGAGCTACAAAACATCACACAGCAAGCAATGCCTATTAACTCTCAAACCCGCCCCCTACCAAGATAAGCACTGCGAGCAGCAAATAGCAAGGCTGCCTGCTCTGCAGTGCTAAGGAAGTGCCTTGCTATTGGCTGGAGGCACGGGATCATTTCCTTTGCTGTCATGAGCTGGAAGAATGAAGAGGCTGGCCGACAGGGACACAGGAGAGGGAGGAAAGAATTTGAATAGCTGGTACATGATGACACTGCAAGTTGAATAAGGCACCCGACGCTAGAGATGGGAAGTTCGGATCTTTTCAATGATCCGGATGATTCGAATCGGATCATTGAAGAGATCCGGATCTTTGATCCGAATCTCGGATCATTTTACTACCGGAAGCATTCGGGGGTGAAATGAACAGCAGGACAGGTCTGTGGGCAGGAGAAGGGGAGGGAGTGGACACACAGAGAAGGGGAGAAGATGGACAGAGGGCAGGGAGTGGACAGAGAAGGGAGGAGGGATGAGCAGAGAGCAGAAATGTTTGCTTGCACACAATACCCACATGCTGCAGTCATATGCACGGCCGGTGTAGTGAAAAATTTTGCTACCCATCATATTTTGCAACTTGCCATAGAGGACAGTGTATGACTGTGTAGGCGTGGCTTTTCTCTGTTAACACGCCTGTAATTTTTTGCAACCACAGATCCCATTGGGCTAGAAGAGGGATTGTTCCCTCCAGGGGGGGTTATTAGTTGAGCAAGAGGGGGGGGGGGGGGTTGTTCCCTGGGGGGGGGGGTATTAGTTGAGGAAGAGGGGGGATTGTTCCCTCCAGGGGGGGTTATTAGTTGAGCAAGAGGGGAGGGTTCTGTGTGAGAGTAGGGTTTGGTTGGGTTGCATTTTCTGATACAGTTAGGTTAAAGTCAATGGTTAGGTTGCACTTTCTGATAGCTATACGTATAAATAAATGCAACCGGTTGCAAAATCTGATAAAGTTGCAAAAAATTTCACCACACCGGCCTTTGACCTGAGCGACCGGAGCGGTCGCTCAGGGCGCCTGCTTTCAGGGGGGCGCACGCTTCCCTCCCGATAAAAGTATCTTCCCCGCCGGCCGCCGCACAGCTTCCCTCTTTCCCTATGCGCCCGCTCTGAGCACCTCTTATTTCCCTTCCTTCCCTCCCTCCTAGAGAACGGTGCAGGCAGTGGCTCTGACTCACCGTCTATCTCGCAAACAAACAGCAGCTTTGCTCAGCTGAGCTCCCGGGACATTCTTCTGCATTGTGGCTTTAAGGGTGCTCGCTTGATGAGGTCATCAAGCAAAGCCCTTATGTCCCGGGAGCTGACCAGAGCTGCTGTTTGCGAGATGGATGGTAAGTGACACTGCCTGCACCATTCTCTATGAGGGAGGGAGGGAAGGAAGGAAGGGAAATGACAGATGCTCAGAGCGGGGCGCATTAATCAAAGGGAAGGAGGGAAGCTGTGTGCCGGGGAAAGATACTTTTATTGGAGGGAGGGAAGCTGAGTGCCAGGGGGCTTCTTATTTGACTCCATGTGTGTATGTGTTCTGCGTATGTGCGATCTGCTTGTATGTGATCTGCGCATGTGTGTGTGCTGCTTGTATGTGATCTGCGCGTGTGTGTGTGCTGCTTGTATGTGATCTGCGCGTGTGTGTGTGCTGCTTGTATGTGATCTGCGCGTGTGTGTGTGCTGCTTGTATGTGATCTGCGCGTGTGTGTGTGCTGCTTGTATGTGATCTGCGCGTGTGTGTGTGCTGCTTGTATGTGATCTGCGCGTGTGTGTGTGCTGCTTGTATGTGATCTGTGTGTGTGTGCTGCTTGTATGTGATCTGTGTGTGTGTGCTGCTTGTATGTGATCTGCCCGTGTGTGTGTGCTGCTTGTATGTGATCTGCCCGTGTGTGTGTGCTGCTTGTATGTGATCTGCCTGTGTGTGTGTGCTGCTTGTATGTGATCTGCGTGTGTGTATGTGATCTGCGTGTGTGTGTGCTGCTTGTATGTGATCTGCGTGTGTGTATGTGATCTGCGTGTGTGTGTGCTGCTTGTATGTGATCTGTGTGTGTGTGCTGCTTGTATGTGATCTGCGTGTGTGTATGTGATCTGCGTGTGTGTGTGTGTGTGCTGCTTGTATGTGATCTCTGTGTGTGTGCTGCTTGTATGTGATCTGTGTGTGTGTGCTGCTTGTATGTGATCTGTGTGTGTGTGCTGCTTGTATGTGATCTGTGTGTGTGTGCTGCTTGTATGTGATCTGTGTGTGTGTGCTGCTTGTATGTGATCTGTGTGTGTGTGCTGCTTGTATGTGATCTGCCCGTGTGTGTGTGCTGCTTGTATGTGATCTGCGTGTGTGTGTGCTGCTTGTATGTGATCTGCGTGTGTGTGTGCTGCTTGTATGTGATCTGCCCGTGTGTGTGTGTGCGTGCTGCTTGTATGTGATCTGTGTGTGTGTGTGCGATCTGCTTGTATGTGATCTGCATGTATGAGTGTGTATATGTCTATGTGTGAGATCCGCATGTGTGTGTGCGCGAGATCTGCTTGTATGTGATCAGCATGTGTGAGTGTGAGTGTGTGTGTGATCTGCATGTGTGTGTGTGTACGAGATCTGCGCGTGTGTGTGTGTGCGTGCGTGCGCGCGAGATCTGCGTGTGTGTGTGATCTGCTTGTATGAGATCTGCATTTGTGAGTGTGTGTATGTGTATGCGCGAGATCTGCATGTGTCTGTGTGATCTGCATGTGTGCAATCTGTGTCTGCGTGCGTGAAGAGGATGAATGGGGAGGGGGGCACCAAAATCTGGTTCGCTCAGGGCGCTGTGAAACCTAAGGCCGGCCCTGGTCATATGCTTTACATATATTTCACCTATATGTTCATCTGTACACTTTGAAAGAAAAGGTCGCACAGTGAAAGAAAGCATTCCCAGAAGATAAGTGCAGCTGTTTAGTGCCGAGTGCAGGAGGATTATATTGCCTTTCAATCACACTGTCTGCAAAGTTACTGAGCTGTGCTGAGCCAAAAGCTTCCAATGTGTTCACTGTGCAGCACTAAGGAACAGCCAGCCTATAATGAGCAGCACATTTCAGCCAGTATGTGTGCTCTACACATATCTGGCAGTGGCACCCATGTCCCCTCTCCCATCTACCTGTCTCCCTGCAAGGCTGCCTCCCTTCTAACAGAGCGATCCATCTCTGCTCTGCTTCCAGGACCCCGCTGCCCGCTGAGAGGGGGCGTGTCGCTCCTGGCCCCGCCCCTTTTGCGATCCGAATCGTTCATTTTGATGATTCGGATGATCGACTCATAAAATAGATTCGGATCAAAGATCCGAATCGTTCATGATCCGGACAACACTACCCGACGCAGCTTTTGTTAGAAAACAGAGCACTGTGACAGACATGAGGGGCGAGGGGGGCCTGGAACAGTCGGGGGCCCCAGGGCAAATGCCCCTTTTGCCTGAACGGCCCTGGCAGAAGCTGCAGTTCCTGTTTCTTTCAGACATCCACTGTGAACCGAATTGTTTATTGTGATGATACGGATGATTCAACTCACAAAAAAGATCCGGATCAAAGATCCGAATCGTTCTCTTTGTCTTCATATCACCCTCTTTCATAGACTGCTGATCACTCCTCATATGCATCTCTTCTGCTTCCTCTTTAATTGTCCCCATCATGTCACCCTCCTCCATGGCCTACTGGTCACTCCTCACATAGGTCTCCTCTTCTTCCTCTTTAATTGTCATCATGTTTTCCTGCTGATCAACCCTCACAACTTTCTTTTGTTCTTTGAGCTCAGATATTAGTTCTGAAAAGGATAACAAATCATAGTTAAAACATATTAGCACTAATAAACAGAGCACAGAAAAGAACATGATTTGCTAGGAGTTGATAATATCCCGTTAGCTGTGGTATGCTGCACATTCAGTACTCACACAGTACTCTCTTCCAGTGTGCGTTGCTCATCATCTGGTGCTTCTCTCCTCCTCTCCATGCACACATTCCTGGGAGGTTACAGCAGTGCCGGCAGCAGTGGATGGATGAGGATGTGAAGAGAGAGAACAGCTGGGGACAGAGTAAGGGCCAAAGCACACCAAAAAGCACTAGTGTAATCACAAAATCTCAGCGCTTTTTGAAGTGATTTTTCTAGGCGATTCTAGGCATATGCCTAGTGATTTTCTAATCATGCCTAGCAATTTTTGGAGCATTTTAGTGTAGCATTTTTTATTTTTTGCTACAGTAGAGCTGTAACTGAACAGCTTCTGCAAAAAAACGCTTGGAAAATCGCTCTGATCTAGTGCTTTTCAGAGAGATTTTCCACTTTCCTATCCTTAACATTGAGGCTCAATCGCCTCCGAAATCAGCAAAAATGCTGCAGGACCCGCATTTGCATTTGGGAAAAAAGCTCATCGCTATGGTGTGCACCAGCCTGAAAATAGGACCAGAGGCCTGCAGCTAATTAGCTATAAATTATCATTACTTATGGCTCTGGCACCTGATGAACTAGGCAGATGGGACTGCAGCTCCATATCCTGACCATACCTGAGCCCACCTGTCCATCAACTACTAACCACAAACCCACCAAGAGCCATAGCAACAAGCCTCCCAGCTGGGACAGTGCCAATACCAGGACCAAAGCAGCAGAGCCCACTGAACCACTCTCCAGCTGTAGGCTCCATCTTCTCTGCATGTCCTACAAGCCACACCCCTTGTTAACTGGCTCCACCTTCTAGCTTTTACACACACACCCCCCCCCTTTCCCCAGCCATCATCTTTGTGCAATCTCTCCCACTGCAGGACATACAAACTCTGACTGCAGAAATGACCAGAGATGAGAATAGGTGTATTTAGAGGCATGCTTTATAGTATAACACGTAATAGATATCCAGAGATGAGGTCACACAGAGAGTCTGAATACATGTGAGGCACCAGCTGGAGGTGGTAAATGTTCCAAAAGGATAGTATTTCATGGCATACAAGATCGGCCAGTCACAGCTCCACTCTGCACTATTCACAGATTAGATTTTTCTCTATGTCTTCATTAGTGATGCAATGTTATGCAGAGTTCACATCCACCCTATACTTTAACATGGAGCCTTTTTTTTGGCGTACGTATTAGTACGCCATTGGTGACCTGGGCGCAAGGCGAGCCGAATGACAGCTCACCCTGCTGCAGCTTAATTCCCGAGACATTAAACACTATTCCCCCTCAGAGTCGTCGCAACTCAGAGGGAGGAGTAATTTGGGATCTGGTGCTCGCCGGAGCCCCAAATTACTTTTACGCGTCCTGCGCAGCATATCATTGCTGCTATAAGGTGCCCAGTTTCAGCACCCAGCGCTGAGTGCCATAACCACCTGCTTTGTTTTTTTGACCCTTCAACCTTAGGGTCTATTTCCACTAGGATATTATATTTCGCATAAGCTTTTCCTAAGCGCAGCACGCTGGCGTAGTGGTTAGAGCTCTCGCCTTGCTGTGCTGGGTCCCCGGTTCATATCCCAGCCAGGTCAATATCTGCAAGGAGTTTGTATGTTCTCCCTGTGTGGGTTTCCTCTGGGCACTCCGGTTTCCTCCCACATCCCAAAACATACAGATAAGTTAATTGGCTTCTACCTAAAATTGGCCCTAGTCTATGATACATACACTAAATGATACATACATACACGTAACCTATGGTAGGGATTAGATTGTTAGCCACTCTAAAGGGACAATTAGTGACAAGACAATATACTCTGTACAGCGCTGTGTGATATGTTGGCGCTATATAAATACTTAAATTAAATAGGCGAATTTTCACATTTTTATGCAAATTTTAAGGCAACAATTGTAACAATCCTCACATTTTTACCGCATGTTCGGAAATGCAGAAAAATCTTTCAGAATTGCTTAAAAAAAAGAGGAAAATACCGTATGAGGTATTTTACCTACAAAAAGATATTTACCTCACATAGCTACCAGAATTGAGGCCAAAGTGTTTCACATCACTGCTGGGTTTGTAAGCAGAGACATTTCCCATTTACACATTTGCAAAAGCCTCTGCATAAAATGTGCATCACTGCAGCCATTTCTTTAAAAAAGGTGTTCAATGTGTCCAAAAACCAATCAATGGCACCACGTTGGCGTAGTGGTTATTGCTCTCGCCTTGCAGCGCTGGGTCCCTGGTTCGAATCCCAGCATGGTCAACATCTGCAAGGAGTTTGTATGTTTTCCTTGAGTCTGAGTGAATTTCCTCCTGGCAGCACTCCAGTTTCCTCATCCCAAAACATACAGATAAGTTATTTGACTTCCCCCTAAATTGGCCCTAGACTATGATACATGCACTACACAATACATACACACATGACTATGGTAGGGACTAGATTGTGAGCCCCTCTGAGCGACAGTTAGTGACAAGACAACATATACTCTGTACAGCACTACATAATAGGTCGGTTCTATATATAAATACTTAAAGAAACTCTGTAACAAAAAAAAAGTTCTCCTGGGGGTACTCACCTCGGGTGGGGGACGCCTCCGGATCCTAATCAAAGCTTCCCCGTCCTCCTGTGTCCCACGGTGGTCTCGCTGTGCCCCTCCGAACAGCGGGATGTAAATATTTACCTTCCCGGCTCCAGCGCAGGCGCAGTATCGGCTCTCCGCTTGGAGATAAGTGGCCCAGTCTCCTGCGCCTGCGTAGTAGAGAGGACCCGACAGAGATCGGCTATTTCCGCCTATTTCCGAGCGGAGAGCCGCAACAGCGCCCCCGCTGGAGCCAGAAAATGTAGATATTGCATAGCCTGACAAATTGGCGGCTGTGCGTTCCGTGGGCTGCAGCGAGACCGCCGTGGGACACAGGAGGATGGGTAAGCCTCATTAGGTTCCAGAGTACCCCCCAGGGGAACTTTTTTTTTGTAACAGAGACTCTTTAAATAAATACCCATGTCTGTACTAATCTCCCCACTACTCGCCCATACCCATGTCTGTAGTAATCTCCTCACTACAACAGGCATATATTATAATTTAGTTAGTATATACAGTATAACAAGAATCACACAATTACCTCTTCCGACAATGGCCTCAATTCACGGAGTTTTATCAAACACTTTATCAAACGTTTGATAAATTACCTCATGGGTAAAATCTAATTTTGAATTCACTAAGGTGTTATATATTTATCGAATGCTTTACCGATAAAACGTTCAACAAATATATAACACCTTAGTGAGATTTTACCCATGAGATAAATTATCAAACGTTTGATAAAGTGTTTGATAAACGTTTGATAATGCTCCGTGAATTGAGGCCAATGTATTCTCTACACTTCCTGCTAGTGTTGTCTGGATCATGAACGATTCGGATCTTTCATCCGAATCTCTTTTGTGAGTCGAATCATCCGGATCATCAAAATGAACAGATTTGGATCAAAGGGGGCGGGGCCAGGAGCGGCACGCCCCCCCTCTCAGCGGGCAGCAGGGTCCTGGAAGCAGAGCAGAGAGGGATCGCTCTGTTGGAGGGGAGCCAGCCTTGCAGGGACAGCAGGTAGATGAGAGCGGGGACATGGGTGCCACTGCCAGATATGTGTGGAGCACACTACTGGCTGCAATGTGCTGCTGATTATAGGCTGTCTGTTGTAGTTGTGAACAAATGGGAAACTTTTGGCTGAGAAGCACAGCTCAGTAACTCTGCAGACAGCTTGGAACACAGGCACTGTGATTGCTGTGCAATATGATCCTCCTGCACTCTGCTCTAACCAGCTGCACTTATCTTCTCCCTAAATGTATGATGTGTTGGAGGTGAGAAAAGGGGAATGCTTTCTTTCACTGTGCGACGTTTGCATTCAGAGTATACAGATGAACATATAGGTGAAATATATGTAAAGCATATGACTGCAATTGGGTATTGTGTGCAAAAAAAATTTCTGCTCTCTGCTCACTCCTCTTCGTTCACCTCCTCCCTTCTGTTCTCTCCCTGCTCGTCTCTGTCCACCATCCCCCCTTCTCTATCTGTCCACCCCCTCCCCTTCTCTGTCCACTGCAGGGAAAGTCCTGTCCTGCTAGTCATTTCACAGCCCCCCCCCCCCCCTTCCCCCAATGCTTCCCTAGTAAAATGATCCAAGATTCGGATCAAAGATCCGGATCTTTTCAATGATCCGATTCAAATCATCCGAATCATTGAAAAGATCCGAACTTCGCATCTCTACTTCCTGCAAGTACTTTTCCTGCTATTACTGTACATCACTATCTTTCTTTGGTTTTATTACTTCCTGTCTGTATAATTGCCATCTTGTGGTGAATAGGCTAACTGCAGCCTCTGTTTGTGGAATCACCTCCACTCAGTAATCTGTTGTTATTATTAATGCTACTCTTATTTTTTTCTATTGCACATAACATATAGTAATAAATAATAATGAATAATAATAGTGAACATTTAGCATGGCGGACTGTTCATGGTGAACAACGGCCGTTTGCCAGCTCTTGATGAGGATGATAGATGTGTCATGGGTGCCCACAAGAGAGGAACAGGAGGAGGAAAATTCAGAGGGAGAGAGCCCAAGCCTCGAAGAGGGAGGACAAGGGTAGGAAACAGGGAGAGGTCGCAAGGGACAGGAGGCAAAAAACTCAATATGTAAAGTTCAAGAGAAAAAGGATGAGGAGCTGTGTGCACCAATGATGAACTAAACACCTTCAGTTTAATTAAAAATAAATAAATTTATAAATCAAGATGATTCCAATAATTAATAAAGAGCAGTACTCATGTAGGAACAACAACGATGAGAAGGCACCTACAGCCCCATCACAAGGCCCTGTGGCAGGAAGCCCTTAACCTCCCTGATTTCTTCCGGATCATCAAAATGAACAGATTTGGATCAAAGGGGGCGGGGCCAGGAGCGGCACGCCCCCCCTCTCAGCGGGCAGCAGGGTCCTGGAAGCAGAGCAGAGAGGGATCGCTCTGTTGGAGGGGAGCCAGCCTTGCAGGGACAGCAGGTAGATGAGAGCGGGGACATGGGTGCCACTGCCAGATATGTGTGGAGCACACTACTGGCTGCAATGTGCTGCTGATTATAGGCTGTCTGTTGTAGTTGTGAACAAATGGGAAACTTTTGGCTGAGAAGCACAGCTCAGTAACTCTGCAGACAGCTTGGAACACAGGCACTGTGATTGCTGTGCAATATGATCCTCCTGCACTCTGCTCTAACCAGCTGCACTTATCTTCTCCCTAAATGTATGATGTGTTGGAGGTGAGAAAAGGGGAATGCTTTCTTTCACTGTGCGACGTTTGCATTCAGAGTATACAGATGAACATATAGGTGAAATATATGTAAAGCATATGACTGCAATTGGGTATTGTGTGCAAAAAAAATTTCTGCTCTCTGCTCACTCCTCTTCGTTCACCTCCTCCCTTCTGTTCTCTCCCTGCCCGTCTCTGTCCACCATCCCCCCTTCTCTATCTGTCCACCCCCTCCCCTTCTCTGTCCACTGCAGGGAAAGTCCTGTCCTGCTAGTCATTTCACAGCCCCCCCCCCCCCTTCCCCCAATGCTTCCCTAGTAAAATGATCCAAGATTCGGATCAAAGATCCGGATCTTTTCAATGATCCGATTCAAATCATCCGAATCATTGAAAAGATCCGAACTTCGCATCTCTACTTCCTGCAAGTACTTTTCCTGCTATTACTGTACATCACTATCTTTCTTTGGTTTTATTACTTCCTGTCTGTATAATTGCCATCTTGTGGTGAATAGGCTAACTGCAGCCTCTGTTTGTGGAATCACCTCCACTCAGTAATCTGTTGTTATTATTAATGCTACTCTTATTTTTTTCTATTGCACATAACATATAGTAATAAATAATAATGAATAATAATAGTGAACATTTAGCATGGCGGACTGTTCATGGTGAACAACGGCCGTTTGCCAGCTCTTGATGAGGATGATAGATGTGTCATGGGTGCCCACAAGAGAGGAACAGGAGGAGGAAAATTCAGAGGGAGAGAGCCCAAGCCTCGAAGAGGGAGGACAAGGGTAGGAAACAGGGAGAGGTCGCAAGGGACAGGAGGCAAAAAACTCAATATGTAAAGTTCAAGAGAAAAAGGATGAGGAGCTGTGTGCACCAATGATGAACTAAACACCTTCAGTTTAATTAAAAATAAATAAATTTATAAATCAAAATGATTCCAATAATTAATAAAGAGCAGTACTCATGTAGGAACAACAACGATGAGAAGGCACCTACAGCCCCATCACAAGGCCCTGTGGCAGGAAGCCCTTAACCTCCCTGATTTCTTCCTGATTTTAGGGTCTAAAAGCAGTACAATTTCTTCCTGTGCTTTTATACCCTAAAAGCAAGAAAAAAATACCACAGGAGAGCCTGGGGCAGCCCCTGCACTTACTCACCTCACTGGGATCTAGAGCTGCAGTTCTCCCTCTGTCCTCTGGGTGGCGCTGTAACCCTATAGTGAGATTGCTGGCTGTCAGTCGGCGATCTCACCAGGGAGGTGCAGAGCCTCCGTGGACCGGAAGAGGAATGGCCGCCAGCATCTGGATTGTCCAGGAGGTGAGTGAAATCCCCCGCTGTGTGCAATGCTCTGCATGGACCTCCCAGCGGCTACCACAACTGCAGCTCGGGGTTACCGCTCTGAGCTGCGGTTTTCCACCCTGAGTCTAGCTCGTGGTTACCGCTAAGGAGGTTAAGGAGAAAAGCACTCAAAGCACAAGCCAGCCTCCTGCAGTTTCACTTTCTGCTCCCTCACAGGGGACAGGAGTAAAAAAACAGAGTGTTAGAACATCACAAGGGGTCAGGTCACTTGTAGAAGTACTAGACCAGTCCAACATGTGTCTTTAGTGTGGCAATATTTCAGTGTGTGTGCTGACAAAGCCAACGCCATTTGCATCCTGTGCCTACAAAAATGTAGTTGTGGAAGAGCAGCACACATACAGGTACAACAACACTGAGAAGGCACCTGGAGGGCCATCACAAGGCCCTGTGGCATTCTGGTTATTACCTTGGCGCATGCCTGTTACTCCGGGCCTCACGTCTGCTCTGACCACAGGCACAGCTTTCCTGCCCCTTCAGGCACCCAGCACATCCCCGGGTCCTACAATTGGTTTTACTAGCAAGAAAAAGTGTTACTATTATGATTATCATTATTATAATTATTGCCCTGGTGCATGCCTGTTACTCCAATTACACAGAGGCTGGAAGTCACATTTTTCTCCGCCAGGTATTTGTCCAGTTTTTACGGCCTCTCTGTCATAGAGAGGCTCAAAGTCAAATATTTATCCAGCAGGTGACTGCTCAGTTTTTCTGGCCTCACCTGGACCCATATGCCATTCACTTTTTCTCCTGAGTTTTCTCCTTGGTGATATTTTTAAACTTGTCAATAAAATGCCTTTTAAGCCACCAGCAAGCAAGAAAATGCTCAAAATAATTTTCATACAACTTTTTCACCTACTTTTTTTTAGTTAAAAGGTGCTGTAAAGTTATTTAAAATCAATGATAAAAACTCAGGTGAAAAAGAGAATTGCATATGGCTCCTGGTGTGGCTGCTATTCCTATTGTAATGTTCCTCTAAGGTACGAGGTACCCACAAAAGTGATGTAGCGAACATCAAATCTTTTGTTCATGAATGCGAATTTACTGCAAATGTTCACGAACTGGCCGTTTGTGGAGGGCTCCATAGACTTAAATGACAGACAATTGGCTGCCGACTTTAGTGGTTAATTGCAAAGCCCCCATACATGCTAGAATCACCAAATGTGCAGGATATGTTAAGGGGAACGGTGGAAACAAGGTAAAAACAAATCTTTCAAAAAGGACATTTAGTTTTTGAGAAAAATCTATTTGAAAGTTTTTAAAAATGGTATACTGATAGATAAAATGTACATGTCTTATGAGCAGTGAATTTCATGGTTTCCAGGTGGTCAGTATGTGTTATGACCACCTGGAAACCTGGTGGAACTAGCAGCTCTTTGGCCAAGGAACACTGTACCGGATCCCTGGCAAATGTACCTATGGTTTGCACTGATAAAAATTAAATAAGAAAATTATGTGGGGTCCCGCCAAAGCCTCTTTAACCCCTTGTCAACCATACAGGCTGGTATAGCCAGAATGTGGAGCACAGACAATGTAGTACTCTGCATCCTGAGCTATACCAACCCGCATGGTCCATGGTATGGTGGGCCCTGGAAGAGAGGGGTGGCCACGCCTCGCCCCTTTCCCCAAGAGGCTCATCCCCACCTCCAGCACCCAGGAGGAGAGTGGGTGTAACTGCCCCCACACCTATGGGAGTAGGCCTTTGGGGGGGGGGGAGAGAGAGAACCTCAGATTCTGGCCCCCTGCCCAGGTGAAATAGGCATAGGGGTACTGAAGTATCCCTTAACCATTTCCATAAAGAGTTTTTTTAGAAAGTCATTTTTAGTTGGTTGCTTTGTTCATTTTGCCCAAATTATGTGGTGCTGTGGATGAATGCTCCTTGGGCTTTCCTGTTTCAGCGCCTTGCAAGTCCTAATATTATTGGTACACATGGTCTTTTCTTGATTTGTCCACTTACCCTGCTTGTTTTTGAGTAGTGTTTAGGGTCGTTGTCTTGTTGAAAGATCCAGCCTCGGCGCAGCTTTAGCTTTGTCACCGATTCCTGGACATTGGTCTCCAGAATTTGCTGATAGTAAGTGGAATCCATGCGTCCCTCTACTTTGACAAGATTCCCAGTCCATGCACTGGCCACACAGCCCCAAAGCATGATGGAACCACCACAATATTTTACTGTAGGTAGCAGGTGTTTTTCTTGAAATGCTGCGTTGTTTTTCCTCCATGCATAACGCCCCTTGTTATGCCCAAATAACTCAATTTTAGTTTCATCAGTCCACAGTACCTTTTTCCAAAATGAAGTTGGCTTGTCCAAATGTGCTTTAGTATACCTCAAGTGGCTCGGTTGGTGCTGTGGGCGGCGTAAAGGCTTCCTCTGCATACAGCATCTCCTTGTGTAAAGTGCGCCAAATGGTTGAACGATGCACAGTGACTCCATCTGCAGCAAGATGATGTTGTAAGTCTTTGGTGCTGGTCTTTGGGTTGACTGTTCTCACCATTCGTCGCTTCTGTATATCCAAGATTTTTCTTGGTCTGCCCCTTCAAGCCTTAACTTGAACTGCACCTGTGGTCTTCCATTTCCTCAATATGTTCCTAACTGTGGAAACAGACAGCTGAAATCTCTAAGGCAGCATTCTGTATCCTTCCCCTAAACCATGATTGTGAACAATCTTTGCCTTCAGGTCATTTGAGAGTTGTTTTGAGACCCCCATGTTGTTACTCTTCAGAGAAATATAAAAGGAGGAGGGAAACTTACAATTGACCTCCTTAAATAAATACTCTTTCTTATAATTGGATTCACCTGTATAGGTCAGGGGTCACTGAGCTTACCAAGCCAATTTGCGTTCCAATAATTAGTTCTAAAGGTTTTGGAATCAATAAAATGACAACAGTGCCCAAAGTTATGCAAACAATTATTGTGCACGTTCTGTAAATCCAATAAACTTTATTTCACTTCACAAATATCACTGTGTGTGTCTCCTATATGATACATTTAACTGACATTTTTTTATCGTAACAACCAACGATTTATACAGGAAAATCATGACAATTAAACTTTCGCATCCCACTGTATATGTTCAGAGTGTAAGAAATATGTAAAAAAAATGACATGAGATTCCCCCCTCCCAAGCCTCTTTAGCCCCCTTTTCCCCATACAGACTTGGATAGCCAGAATGCGGATCCCTGACTGCATGGGCCTTCGCACCCTGAGCTATACCAGCCCACATGGTCCATGGTATGCGAGGGTCTGGAGGAGAGTGGCGGCCAAGCCTCCCCCTCTCCCCCAGAGCCCTTGTCCAATCCAATCACTAGGGTCTCTTCCCAACTTCTGGTGCCTCAGGAGGAGGTGGGGGTGAAGATGCCCTGGGGAGGGGGAAGGGTCATGGTGGCATCTGAGAGTCCCCTTTAATAAAAGGACCCCGAGATGCCCGCCCTTTCCCCAAGAGAAATGAGTATAGGGTACAAAGTACCCCTTACCCATTTCCACAAAGGGTTAAATGAAATAAACACAAGACACAAGCATAGCTGAGAGAAAAAAAAGCATCTTTGAATTTCCCTCCCCATTGGTTCCTTAACAGATCATCCTGATCCCCATTGGTCTGTTTAGGAACCAAGATGCTTTTTTGTTCTCTCAGCTATACTTCGTATAGCTGAGAGCTCCGTCCTGTGTGGACAGGGCTGCACCACAGGCTTCCGCTGTCCTCCCCACCCACCCACACCTATCAGCCCATGCATGCTGGCACCTAGTGCCCCCATTGGTTCTCATTTACATAAATACAATGATAAGTTCATATAATACATACAGCCCTCCACACTAACAACACAAATACCCAACAAAATAATGTCATGTCCAGCTCAGTCCACTGGGATCAGGGAGACTGCATTTAAGGACAACTGATCTGAGTGGGATGTGGTGGCTGCCATATTTATTTCCATTTAAACAATACCAGTTTCCTGGCCGCCATGCTGATCACTTTGGCTGCAGTAGTGTCTGAATCCCACACCTGAAAAAGCATGCAGCTTATCCAGTCAGCCTTCAGTCAAAGCACCTGATCTGTATGCATGTTCAGGATCTATGGCTAAAAGCACTAGGATCTAGGCAAAGGATCATCAGGACAGCCAGGCAACTGGTATTGCTTAAGAGGAAATAAATATGGCAGCCTCCATATACCTCTCAGTTCAGGTTCACGTTAAAGGACAACTGAAGTGAGAGGGATATGGAGGCTGCTAGATTTATTTACTTTTAAACAGTACCAGTTGCCTGGCATCCTGTTGATCCTCTGCCACCAATACTTTCAGCCATAGCCCCTGAACAAGCATGCAGCAGATCAGGTGTTTGACATTATTGTCAGCTCTCACAAGATTAGCTGCATGCTTGTTTCTGGTGTGATTCAGACACTACTGCAGCCAAATAGATCAGCAGGGCTGCCAGCCAACTAGTATTGTTTAAATGAAAATAAATATGGCAGCCTCCATATTCTTCTCACTTTAGTTGTCATTTAACACAAACCAATCACATTGCACAAATAGTCATGGCTACCATTTTGGTTTGAAAGTCTAACACATAAGATTATGTACATGCACATGCTCAGAGTATATCAATCACATACACTTTACTTTTTCACTTAAACCAACTTTATTTACAACAGACACTAACACAGATATAGAGACATCTAAACATTTCAATTCACACACATTTTTACAGTGAGGCAGGGAGGACACTTGAGTCCACAGATTTTCAGAGACCATCCATTGCATCTTCTGCACGTCAGCCACCAGTCCGCTGACAGCAGCTGGGCCAGGAGCACACCCTTGTCTAAGAAAACTAGCTGCAGTTTAATACAGATGATTCTTTGCATCTCCTGCACAAGACAGCCAGGTGACAGCAGCTGATTGTCAGCAATAGAAGCCGAACACAGAGCATAAAGAAAAAAACAAAAAAGAGCTGGTACTTTTCCCCCCCACACAGAAAATCGCACATCATAACCCCTGACTGAACGTCCATAGAAAAAGCATTGCACACAGCAAAACGCATGTGATTCCCCCCAATATGGTCCCGGTTGACTGTTGCCAATAGGAGTCACAAGCAAAGGTGTAAAAAAAAAAATATATATATTTTTCCCAGCATGCAAAAAAAACATGCATTTTAACACTTGACCATAAGGCCAGTTTCACACTGCACATTGGCCAGAAATAGGCTTTGCGGTTTCCCTGTGTGGCATCTGGCCAAACAGGAAGTGATGCTCACTTCCTGCCGGCCAAGCGATGATGAGCGCGGAAGCGTATGGCAAAAAATACGCTTCAGCACAAGCACGATGCATAAAATCTGCGACAGGTTTTTACACTGATATGCATCGCCATAGACTTACATGACTTCCAGTCCGATGCAGATCTCTGCAGGGACACACGGTAACGTATTTTTCAAAGCATGCCAGATTGAGAACTTCCGGCAATTTGCCACACTGCCACAGTGTGAAAGGGCCCTTAATGTCCATAGGAAAACATTGCTTGTGTTTTCTAATGTGATTTATTATCATGGCAAAATGCCTGCAATTCCCCTGAATATCTCACACATGACACACACAAGTTATACATTTGTTACACAGTAATAAGGGCATAAGCATACGGCTGCCTTGTCTGCAGCACAGGTGGCTGTGCATCTTACAAAACCCGCCTCCCCAGCTTACACCCTTCTACAGACTCAAGAAGGGAGAACACTTGTCATTATTTGTCTGCAGCACAAGTGGCCGTGCATCTTACAGAACTCCCACCAGCTTACTCCCTCCTAGAGACTCAGGCAGGGAGCACACTTGCCATGGTTTGTCAGCAGCACAGGTGGCTGTGCGTCTTACAGAACAACCCCCCCCCCAGCTTACATCCTTCTAGAGACTCAGGCAGGGAGCATACTTGTCATGTTTTGTCTGCAGCACAAGTGGCCGTGCATCTTACAGAACAACCCCCCCCCCCTCCCCCAGCTTACATCCTTCTAGAGACTCAGGCAGGGAGCATACTTGTCATGTTTAGTCTGCAGCACAAGTGACTGTGCATCTTACAGAACAACCCCCCCAGCTTACATCCTTCTAGAGACTCAGGCAGGGAGCACACTTGTCATGATTCGTCTGCAGCAGAAGCGCCCGTGCATCTTACAGAACACTCCCCCCTCCCCAAGCTTACACCCTTCTAGAGACTGAGGCTGGTTGCAAACCAGAAACCAAGTTTGAAACCCCCCATGTTCCTGACTCCCTGAAGCTGAAGCCTCCACTTTTTATGGGAGTTTTCAGTATCACGGTAATTCATTAAATTTGAGCTAAAGGACCTCTGCAACCATGGCTCCTACAGACCCTACATTTGGAGTATAAGGAGGGGGAACCCCCACCCAACTCCCCACAAAGCTACTGCCACACCAAATTGCAAACTGCTATATTGGTTTGTAAGCGATATCTCAGGAATAGATTGTTCGAGGCCTGGCTTGGGGATATTCAGCATGAAATGTAGTGAATGAGGGGTGCATCTTTCTGCACATGCCCAGATCTGTGGTGACAAGCAGCGATTCTCTCTTCTCCACCTCTGTTTCTCCCCATACTTTACCACTAGGCTGACAGAATAATACAAATACCTACAATGTCTCTGGCACCCATATGAGCTGGGGTACAAAAGCTATTTATAGGGGTACAAGGATCTATTTTAACTTTAAGGGGTAGAATGCTGACTCTGAATTGTACAAAACAGCCATATCAGTGCAACATAAAATCTGCTTCATTCAGCTCCTAACAAAAACAAATGATTATCTTTTCAGCATTCTCTCCTGCAGCCCGACTAAAGTGTTTCGGGTTTTATTTACTCTTCAGGAGAGCCGTGGCTGCATACAATTGTAAATCCTGCCTCACTTTTTTTCTTTTTTTAAATTTAAACAATTTTTGTTGAAATAAAAGTACATCATATACCACGTTTGTGGCAGGCAATAGAGCTACTGCAATTAGCAACCAACCCACGCAGATAGCACAAAAAGAAAAACTGGCACAGTTTAGGCTATAATCCTATACAACACAACACTAATGGTTCCCTCTGGGATATTACAGACTCGCCACTTCAAAAATCAGAACTGGCAACTATACATATTGAAAAGAGAACAAAAAGGTTGAATAATGCCAAAGTAAATAAGAAAGGATATAATTAGGACAGCACCAAATCCTAGCAAGTACAGAGCATTATCATCTGACAAACCCAAGACAGCACCCTTGCTAAGTCCACAACCTCCGGTGTCTCAAGCCACCTAACCCATATTTCATTACACCTAGTTGGATGTCCCCTATGAGCATGTACCAGTTTCCCCAACTTAAGATAGGCATTCATTTGCTTAACCCTCTGAGCACAAGATGGAGGAGCCTCATTAGTCCAGCATTACGTGTGACATGACATGATGAGATAGACATGGGTATGTACAGTGCATAGCACACAAATAACTAGGCTGTGTTCCTTTTTTTCTTTCTCTGCCTGAAAGAGTTAAATATCAGGAATGTAAGTGGCTGACTCAGTCCTGACTCAGACAGGAGGTGACTACAGTGTCCCCCTCACTGATAAGAAATTCCAACTATAAAAAACACTTTCCTAGCAGAAAATATCTTCTGTGAGCAAGAAAGAGATAAAAATGGGAATTTCTTATCAGTGAGGGTCACACTGTAGTCCCTTCCTGTCTGAGTCAGGACTGAGTCAGCCACTTACATACCTGATATTTAACTCTTTCAGGCAGAGAAAGAAAAAAAGGAACACAGCATAGTCATTTGTGTGCTAGGCACTGTACATACACATGTCTATCTCATCATGTCACATGTCACTTCGGGTATCCTTTAAAAGGAGTAATAGTCTGGCTTGATAAAGACTTCTATAGATTTCCAAAAAGGGAAGTTTCTTTACTGACAAATCTGCCACATCTTAAAATTATGAGGGGCCTCCATAAAGAAAATTCCAGATCGGGCTCTAGTAATCTTTTGCCAATAATGAAACAATTTGGGACACTTCCTCAACATATGCAGAAGGTCACCCTGCTCTCTTCTACATCCGGGCACAGTGGATCATTACGAAGGTCCATGATCCGGCCTCAATTACATAGATAAAGCTCCTAGTTTATTAACCCTAACAATGGAGAAAAAAGTGAACACAGAAAAGTTGTAACTAGGCTTAGTACTACATGTACCCATGTTTATCTCATCATGTCACCTCAGCTCTGGGACTTAAACACTTTAAAAATCAATGCACTGAACAGCATAAAAGGAATGCTCAAGATTCTGAGTAAATATGATACCTTGTGCAAAAATAACAAGAAAGATAGAAAAATATTCAAAGTGTATCAGAACATTTATGGCCAAGACATTTCCCTCACTCAACACGAGTGTTTGTTAAACAGTGACTTACGCTGAAAACATTTCCCACACTCAGCACATGAATAGGGCTTCACACCAGTGTGAGTTTTCATATGTTTGGCAAGGTTTGATTTAGTCCCAGAACATTTCCCACACTCAGCACATGAATATGGCTTCTCACCAGTGTGCGTTCTCTCATGTGTGACAAGTTCTGCGTTCCTTAGAAAACATTTCCCACACACAGCACAAGAGAAGGGTTTCTCACCAGTGTGAATTTTCTCATGAGTGACCAGATTTGATTTGTGTGCAAAACATTTCCCACACTCTGCACATGAATAAGGCTTCTCACCAGTGTGAGTTCTTTTATGGCCAACAAGAGTTGAGATACTTCCAAAACATCTCCCACACTCAGCACATGAATATGGCTTCTCACCAGTGTGCGACCTCTCATGATTGACAAGATGTAATTTATTCCCAAAACATTTCCCACACTCAGCACAAGAAAAAGGCTTCTCACCAGTGTGGGATCTCTCATGCGTGACAAGTTCTGTTTTATTTATAAAACATTTCCCACACTCAGCACAAGAGTACGGTTTCTCACCAGTGTGACATCTTTTATGTCTGACAAGATTTGAACTACACCTAAAACATTTCCCACACTCAACACAAGAATATGGTTTCTCACCAGTGTGCAGTCTTTCATGCACAACAAGGATTGTTCTATTACCACAACGTTTCCCACACTCAGAGCATGAATAAGGCTTCTCACCAGTGTGAGATCTCTCATGTATGATAAGCTGTGATTTCTGCCCAAAACATTTCCCACACTCAGCACATGAATAGGGCTTCTCACCAGTGTGTAATCTCTCATGTTTTACAAGGGCTTCTTTATATCCAAAATATTTCCCACACTCTGTACACAAATAGGGTTTCTCACCAGTGTGATATACCTCATGCCTAACAAGTGCTGATCTGTGTGAAAAACATTTCCCACACTCAGCACATGAATAGGGCTTTTTGCCAGTGTGAAAAACTTCATGTGTGACTAGCTTTGATTTCTGTGCAAAACATTTCCCACACTCAGAACACGAATAGGGCTTCTTAGCAGTATGTAATTTTTCATGTCTGAAAAGGTCTGATTTACGTGCAAAACTTTTTCCACATTCAGTACATAAATAGGGCTTTTCACCAGTGTGAGTATTCTTATGATTGACAAGGGATGATTTCTCTCCAAAGCATTTCCCACACTCAGCACATGAATATGGCTTCTCACCAGTGTGAGATCTCTCATGTTTGACAAGGTTTGATTTATATCCAAAACATTTCCCACACTCAGCACATAAATAGGGCTTCTCAGCGGTGTGAAATCTCCCATGTGTAACAAGTTGTGATTCAAGTCTAAAACATTTTCCACACTCAAAACATGAATAGGGCTTTTCACCACTGTGAGATCTCTCATGAGTGGCAAGCTGTGATTTATTCCCAAAACATTTCCCACACTCAAAACATGAATAGGGCTTTTCACCAGTATGCGATCTCTCATGTGTGACAAGTTGTGATTTGAGACTAAAACATTTCCCGCACTCAGCACATGAATAGGGCTTCTCACCAGTGTGAGATCTCTCGTGTATCACAAGACTTAATTTCTGTACAAAATGTTTCCCACACTCAGAACATGAATAGGGTTTCTCTCCAGTGTGAGATCTCTCATGTCTGACGAGGTATGATTTACAAACGTAACATTTCCCACATACGGAACAGGAATGGCACACTCCAACGGTGGTGGGGGGGCTGTGCTGGGTATGATGTCCCTCAGGGTTTGACTGATGAGGGGAGTCTGGGGGAATATTTGGGGTAACCAGGATATCTGCAGGAGACTCTTGTACAGTGACATCATCATCCGTTGTACAGTCTATGGATCCAGAGAGACGAGTCTCTGAGAGGTTCCTGATGCCAGGACTCCGCGCTGCAAATAGAAAAACATCACTTCCTGTTAGAGGATTCTGAGGGGAGGAACAATTATCATTAAGGATGAAAGAAAAGAGGATGGTCGGCACTGCTGTACAAATTCCTTTGTTTGACAATGTGCAGACAAGTAGGCTGTTACATCATCACATCACAGTCCATAAAAAGAGACTAAACACGAACCAGTGCGGGGGTGGATAATGGTGGGTGCTGATCGCAGGGAGCCTGATGGTAGTTTCACACACAACCACTTGTGGGGCTATATCTGCTCTAGCTGGAGAAAGTGCTTTACTGTAAAAGTAACCTGCAATTCAAGATTACACAGCGTGGGGAGGTCAGGGAGAGTGAGGCCAAAAAAAACATGGTCGCTATTCCAAATAGAATTACAAGTCCTGCTGCAGCAGCTAATTATACAAGCCACTAACATAAAATTCCATGATGAATATAGGTCAGGCAATGCAGAGCAGAGGGTCTGGCTGAAATAGTTAGCAGTATATTTTATGGTAAGGGTGTGGAAAGGAAGACAAATCCGTGTCGTCAGTAAGGCCTAGTGGCCACATGGTGTCTAATTGTAAAATTAGAGCTGCTTCTTCTCTTGGGAGTGTTTGCTATTTCCACCACTAGAGAGGACTGACGTGTAATACTCCAGCAAAGCTCAATGTATGAGGGTCCCCAAGGTGTGTCATAGAACAAGTGTGGGAAGCACCCCCTCTAGGGGTGGAAAGAGGGAGAAAATATCATAAGAGAAGAGGCACTACTGCTTTTATGTAGTAACGCTATGTGACCACTAGTCCTTAAAGCAGATCCGAGATGAAAAACTAACTAGAACAAGTAACTTGTCTATATATCTTATCTAAAGTTTAGATAGCTTACATAGCAAATCTAGCTGCAAACAGCTTCAATAGAATATGATCATTTATTCCTGTGATACGACAGCAGCCAAGTTGTTTGTAAACATTCCACACAGGCAAGCTTATCTGCATCTTCAGCACTCAGCCTGTGAAAAAAAAACTAATCCCCCTCCTCCTCCCTCCTCCCCTTTGCCTCTGAAATCTCTGGCTAGTCATACATCCCCCTCCTCCTGCCCAGACTGAGCTCCCATGAGTCCTTGCTACTGTCTGAAAATGCCAAGGCTCTCTGAAAAGCTGTGGGCGAGGCTTGTTTACTTTATAAGGAATTAGAGTATTAAAACAAAAACAAAACAGTATTTGGCTTGAGGAATGCCCTATAAACAATAGGAAATAAACACAATTATGCAGTGAGTAAACGTTCATCTGGGATCCACTTTAATTACTACACAGATTTGTCTTTTCTACAACCTTGACATAAAACATACTATCGACTAGTTAAGCCAGCTAACTAAGCTAGTTAACTTGACCCACCTTGGTGGCAGCTGGTAGCCTAGCAACCTCTGTGTAAAGCAAGGTAGTACCACTCCTACCCCAATTCAACCCCAATGGGGCTGGAAAAGTAGCTTTTCTTCTTGGTAATCCGCACAAACTATAGAAGCAAATCCACAACTAGTGATGTTGCGAACCTGAAATTGCCGCAAACATTCGCAAACCGCCTTAGACTTCAATGGGCAGGTGAATTTTAAAACCTCTAGGGACTGTTTCTGGCCACAAAAGTGATGGAAAAGTTGTTTCAAGGGGCCTAACACCTGGACTGTGGCATGCCAGATGGGGATGAATGCCAAAAGTCCCACCAAAAATTACGTAGCTGATGAGGAGCTATGTTTTAAACTCTAAAGGGCAGAAATCACACACTGAACAGCAATATCATACGGGCCCTTGGGGTTATGTAGATGGTAAATTGGTACTGTAGCAGCAAGAAACTCCACTGGGGAAACAGAACACAGGCCTAACTGTTGCTTTCCCTAATAGCAGTACAGCTCTTTCCCTAGTCTCCTTCACAGCAGCCACAGTCAAATGAGTGTAAAATGGCTGCTGTGCTGGTTTTATGATAGGTGTGGAGGGGGGGGGGGGGGGGGGGGGTCCAGGTCATTGAGATAGCTGATTGGATGCCATGCGTCTGCTGACTTTGGGGTGAGGGGTACATTTTTGGCTCCATTATAATTTATAGGGGGCGGGTCAAACATGCCATATGCTTGCAAATAAATGTGAAAATGTATTGATCAGCATGAACTATTCGCAGGGCGAACAGTTCAGGCCATCTCTATCTACAACACATTGATGGCTCCAATAAAACTCAACTCTTTATGAAATGGTCAAAGCAGGATAGACAAACAAAGCTGATGCATTTCACACAGCAATGTGTGTTTAGTCATAGCCTGATCTTGAAATGTACAAACAGGAAATATACAAGAAGTGGGTGGGACTCACTCAAAGAAAATTTGCAGCGGGGTGGCAAGGATTCAGCCTTGGTACCACAGGAATGCAATAGTGCAGCAGTAGAAGTTTATCCAGCACAATCCTCCAATAAAAGCTTTCTCTTTATTTCTTCATCACATTAAAATAAAAATCACCACATAAAGTGCACATTAAACAGAAGCTGTAAGGCAGCCACATCCCGCTGTTTCGGGTAATGCCCTATCACAGGCCGCCCAGCCAGCTGCGTGTGCTGGATAGATCTCTACTGCTGTACAAACATAAAATATATACATATTTATAACCCCTCCCACAGGAAATACACACACGTTTATAACCCCTCCCACAAGAAATTGGCCACACCCAGAGAAAAGGGGAAAGAGTAATTAACAATCATATCAACAAACCTGATAGTGAGGGGGAGAACTAACACACCATAAAGTCAATAAATCAAATTTAAATCCCAGCATGCATTGAGGCCATCAGGTGTACCAAGGTGGAAAATCCACACCCATTGCCTCACATACCAACAGCTTATGATAAATATTTCCTCTACATATAGGATGAATCCTTTCCTCTATACCACAGGTGTCGAACTTCAGGATTGGAGGGCAAGATCCATGCCAGTGTTTAGGATGGACTGAGAAATAGAGGAATGTGTTCTACCTGATGGACCACACCTTTCCTGATTCAGACCCATCAATTAAAGGTACCCTGACCTCTAAATATAAATTAAATTGGTACTTACCTGGGCTTTCTGCAGCCCACCGTAGGTTGTGAGGTCCCTCAGCGTCCTCCTGGCTCTTCTCCCAGTCCCTCCGCTGCATTCCGCACCCAAGACACCCACGCCAGGCTCCCACTTCCTGAACGGGGACGCTCTTCGCCATTACGCCGGCCGCTGCGCATCATCACGGCGGCCGCCGTGACAGTACTGTGCACGCGCTGTTAAATCGCGCATGCGCAGTACTGTCACGCCGGCCGCCGTGATGACGCGCAGCGGGCGGCGTAATCGTGAAGAGCGTCCCCGTTCAGGAAGTGGGAGCCCGACACCCGCCCCAGGGTGCGGTATGCAGTAGAGGGACCGGGAGAAGAGCCAGGAGGACGCCGAGGGACCTCACGACCTATGGTGGGCTGCAGAAAGCCCCAGATAAGTACCAATTTTGTATATTTTCAGAGCTCGGAGTCCCTCTAATTTGGTCTGTGTCAAAAATGTGTGAGGACCTCACCTCAGCCCTCATAGGACCGGTTTGACATTCCTGCTCTATACATTTCCATGAGAAACACCTTATATGAGCTTTATGGACTTCAGCAAAGTGCTTACATACATTATATTCCCAGAAGTCTTAAAAGCTCCCCTGAAATGTTCAGCAATCCTTATCCTGAGAGGCCTAGTCATGCACCCTACATACCGCACACAACAAGCAGAACATGGAATGACATAAACCTGTGATGAGAGATACAATTAAAGTGGACCTGAACTCTTGCACAGGACAGAAGGAAAACAGAGAGTAATGCACCCTAGGTACAACAGGATTAGGAGGCGCCCATGTTTGTATAGTATGTATTATGAGTATACGTTATATTCTCTTGGGTTGACTCCAAGTAAAAAGTAATAATACAATTTTTGCCTACCTTATACAGGAAGACATAGACTCTTAGTAAATTTACGTATACTCATAATACATACTGTACAAACATGGGCGCCTCCTAATCCTGTTGTACCTAGTTGAACCAACCCACTAAGTGGGTCTCTCACTACACCTCGTGCAGTGAGTCCCCTTTTTTTCTTTGGAAGGAGCAGCGACCAATCACCACAAGACCGAGTGGAGACGGGACTTCTCCACATGCCTATGTGAGTGGTTGCCTCTTCTAGCAACCCAAACTTGTGAGTATAATATACTCAAAACTACTCTTCTTGCTTTAATACCGGACGATATCACACCAGAAGGGCTCCCGGTGTCCCTGTGTTTTTTTTCGCCCAGCTTAGTAATGCACCCTGTATGTATTTAGACTTGTCCAATTGTGGCTGGCATTGGCTCTCTGGGTGACACAAGCCCGGGTGCTCCCCCAGAGGCTGCACTATTTTGGCTGGCATTAGCTTTCTGGGTGACAAGCCGGGTGTTCCGCCAGAGGCTGCCCCCTTATGGCTGGCATTGGCTCTTTGGGTGACATGTTGGGTACTCCCCCAGAGGCTGCCCTCTTGTGGCTGGCATTGGCTCTCTGCGTGACAAGCCGGGTGCTCCCCCAGAGGCCACCCCCTTGTGGCTGGCATGGCTCTCTGGGTGACACAAGCTGGGTGCTCCCCCAAAGGCCGCCCAGTTGTGGATGGCATTGGCTCGCTGGTTGACAAAAGCCGGGTATTCCCCCATAGGCCACCCCGTTGCAGCTGGCATTGGCTCTCTGGGTGACAAGCCTGGGTGCTCCCCAGAGGCTGCCCCCTTGTGGCTATCATTGGCTCTCTGGGTGACACAAGCTGGGTGCTCCCCCAGAGGCTGCTCCCTTGTGGCTGAAATTGGCTCTCTGGGTGACACAAGCTGAGTGCTTCCCCAGAAGCCACCCCCTTGTGGCTGGCATTAGCTCTCTGAGTGACACAAGCCGGGTGCTCCCCCAGAGGCTGCCCCATTGTGTCTGGCATTGGCTCTCTGGGTGACACGAGCCAAGTGCTCCCCCAGAGGCTTCCCTCTTGTGGCTGGCATTGGCTCTCTGGGTGACACAAGCAGAGTGCTCCCCCAGAGGCTTCCCTCTTGTGGCTGGCATTGGCTCTCTGGGTGACACAAGCCGGGTGCCCCGCCAGAGGCTGCCCCCTTGTGGTTGGCATTGGCTCTATGGGTGACATAAGTCGGGTGCTCCCCCAGAGGCTGCCCCATTGTAGCTGGCATTGGCTCTCTGGGTGACACCAGCCGGGTGCTTCCCCAAGAGGCCACCCCATTGTGGCTGGCTTTGGCTCTCTGGGTGACACAAGCTCTACCCTGCGTCACATGACTGCCATGGCAGATAAGCTCATTTGAAAGCACAGGATGTTAACAATATGTCTGCTTCCATGAATCAGGAAGTGGAAACAGTGCAGATTTATTTTATAAGGTCTTAAATAGGACACCTATAGGGTCCCCTAGCGGCAAACCAGGCAGGATGTGGATTAGTGAGGCTATGGGAGCACTCTCCTGTAGTGTAGAGGATTTCCTCAGGGTGGCACAGCCTGGTTTTCATCACATCCCTCAGATCCACAAGCCAGGTGCTCTCCCAGATGGCCACCCCATTGTAGCTGGCATTGGTTCTCTGTGTGACACAAGTCAAGTACTCCCCAGATACTGCCCCACTGTGGCTGGCATTGGCTCTCTGGGTGACTCAAGCCAGGTGTTCCCCAGAGGCAGCCTCATTGAAGCTGGCATTGGCTTACTAGGTGACACAAGCCAAGTACTCCCCAGAGCTTGCCCCATTGTGGCTGGCATTGGCTCTCTGGGTGACACAAGCCCAGGTGCTCCCCCAGAGGCTGTCCTATTTTGGCTGGCATTGGCTTTCTGGGTGACAAGCTGGGTGCTCCGCCAGAGGCTGCCCCCTTGTGGCTCGCATTGGCTTTTTGGGTGACAAGCTGGGTGCTCCCCCAGAGGACACCCAGTTGTGGCTGAAATTGGCTTTCTGGGTGACAAAAGCTTGGCACTCCCCAGAGGCTGCCCTCTTGTGGCTGGTATTGGCTCGCTGGTTGACACAAGCCGGGTATTCCCCCATAGGCCACCCCGTTGCAGCTGGCATTGGCTCTCTGGGTGACAAGCCCGGGTGCTCCTCAGAGGCTGCCCCCTTGTGGCTATCATTGGCTCTCTGGGTGACACAAGCCGGGTGCTTCCCCAGAAGCCACCCCCTTGTGGCTGGCATTAGCTCTCTGAGTGACACAAGCTGGGTGCTCCCCCAGAGACTGCCCCATTGTGTCTGGCATTGGCTCTCTGGGTGACACAAGCAAAGTGCTCCCCCAGAAGCTTCCCTCTTGTGGCTGGTATTGGCTCTCTGGGTGACACAAGCTGAGTGCTCCCTCAGAGGCTTCTCTTGTGGCTGGCATTGGCTCTCTGGGTGACACAAGCCGGGTGCACCGCCAGAAGCTGCCCCCTTGTGGCTGGCATTGGCTCTATGGGTGACATAAGCCGGGTGCTCCTCCAGAGGCTGCCCCATTGTGGCTGGCATTGGCTCTCTGGGTGACACCAGCCGCGTGCTCCCCGAAGAGGCCACCCCATTGTGGCTGGCTTTGGCTCTCTGGGTGACACAAGCTCTACCCTGTCACATGACTGCCATGGCAGATAAGCTCATTTGAAAGCACAGGATGTTAACAATATGTCTGCTTCCATGAATCAGGAAGTGAAAACAGTGCAGATTTATTTTATAGGGTCCTAAATAGGACATCTATAGTGTCCCCTAGCAGCAAACCAGGCAGGATGTGGAGTAGTGAGGCTATGGGAGCACTCTCTTGTAATGAAGAGGATTTCCTCAGGGTGGCACAGCCTGGTTTTCATCACATCCCTCAGATCCACAAGCCGGGGTGCTCTCCTAAAGGGCCACCCCATTGTGGCTGGCATTGGCTCTCTGGGTGACATAAGCCAGTTGCTCCCCCAGATGCTGCCTTATTGTGGCTGACATTGGCTCTCTGGGTGACACAACCCGGGTGCTCCCCTAGAGGCAGGCTCATTGTGGCTGGCATTGGCTTACTAGGTGACACAAGTCAAGTACTCCCCAGAGACTGCCCCATTGTGGCTGGCATTGGCTCTCTGGGTGACACAAGCCCGGGTGTTCCCCCAGAGGCTGCCCTATGTTGGCTGGCATTGGCTTTCTGGGTGACAAACCGGGTGCTCCACCAGAGGCTGTCCCCTTGTGGCTGGCATTGGCTCTTTGGGTGACACATGCTGGGTGCTCCCCCAGAGGCTGCACTCTTGTGGCTGGTATTGGCTCGCTGCTTGACACAAGCCGGGTATTCCCTCATAGGCCACCCCGTTGCAGCTGGCATTGGCTCTCTGGGTGACAAACCGGGTGCTCCGCCAGAGGCTGCCCCCTTGTGGCTGGCATTGGCTCTTTGGGTGACACATGCTGGGTGCTTCCCCAGAGGCTGCACTCTTGTGGCTGGTATTGGCTCGCTGGTTGACACAAGCCGGGTATTCCCTCATAGGCCACCCCGTTGTAGCTGGCATTGGCTCTCTGGGTGACACGAGCCTGGGTGCTCCCCCAGAGGCTGCCCCCTTGTGGCTGGTATTGGCTCGCTGGTTGACACAAGCCGGGTGCTCCCCCAGAGGCTGCTCCCTTGTGGCTGAAATTGGCTCTCTGGGAGACAAAAGCTGAGTGCTCCCCCAGAGGCTGCCCCATTGTTTCTGGCATTGGCTCTCTGAGTGACACAAGCCGGGGGCTCCCCCAGAGGCTTCCCCCTTGTGGCTGGCATTGGCCCTCTGGGTGACACAAGCTGAGTGCTCCCCCAGAGGCTTCCCTCTTGTGGCTGGCATTGGCTCTCTAGGTGACACCAGCCGGGTGCTCCCCCAAGAGGCCACCCCATTGTGGCTGGCATTAGCTCTATGGGTGACATAAGGTGGGTGCTCCCCCAGAGGCTGCCCCATTGTGGCTGGCATGGCTCTCTGGGTGACAAGCCGGGTGCTCCCCCAGAGGCCGCCCCCTTGTGTCTGGCATTGGCTCTCTGGGTGGCACAAGCTGGGCGCTCCCCAGAGGCTGCCCTCTTGTGGCTGGTATTGGCTCGCTGGTTGACACAAGCCGGGTATTCCCCATAGGCCACCCCGTTGCAGCTGGCATTGGCTCTCTGGGTGACCAAGCGAAGTGCTCCCCCACAAGCTTCCCTCTTGTGGTTGGCATTGGCTCTCTGGGTGACACAAGCTGAGTGCTCCCCCAGAGGCCACCCCCTTGTGGCTGGCATTAGCTCTCTGAGTGACACAAGCCAGGTGCTCCCCCAGAGGCTGCCCCATTGTGTCGGGCATTGACTCTCTGGGTGACACAAGCAGAGTGCTCCCCAGAAGCTTCCCTCTTGTGGCTGGCATTGGCTCTCTGGGTGACACAAGCAGAGTGCTCCCCTAGAAGCTTTCCTCTTGTGGCTGGCATTGGCTCTCTGGGTGACACAAGCTGAGTGCTAACCCAGAGGCTTCCCCTTGTGGCTGGCATTGGCTCGCTGGGTGACACAAGCCGGGTGGTCCGCCAGAGGCTGCCCCCTTGTGGCTGGCATTGGCTCTCTGGGAGACACCAGCTGGGTGCTCCCACAAGAGGTCACCCCATTGTGGCTGGCATTGGCTCTCTGGGTGACACAAGCCGGGTGCTCCGCCAGAGGCTGCCCCCTTGGGGCTGGCATTGGCTCTATTGGGTGACACATGATGGATGCTCCCCCAGAGGCCACTCCCTTGTGGCTGGCATTGGCTCTATGGGTGACATAAGCCATGTGCTCCCCCAGGGGCTGCCCCATTGTGGCTGGCATCGGCTCTCTGGGTGACACCAGCCGGGTGCTCCCCCAAGAGGCAACCCCATTGTGGCTGGCATTGGCTCTCTGGGTGACACAAGCTGGGTATTTCCCCATAGGGCACCCGTTGCAGCTGGCATTGGCTCTCTGGGTGACACAAGCCCGGGTGCTCCCCCAGAGGCTGCCTCCTTGTGGCTGAACATTTGCTCTCTGGGTGACAAAGCTGGGTGCTCCCCAAGAGGCCACCCCCTTGTGGCTGGCATTGGCTCTCTGGGTGACACAATCAAGGTGCTCCCCCAGAAGCTGAAGCATTGTGGCTGACATTTGCTCTCTGGGTGACTCAAGCCGGGTGCTCCCCAAGAGGCCGCCCCCTTGTGGCTGGCATTGGCTCTCTGGGTGACACAATCAAGGTGCTCCCCCAGAAGCTGAAGCATTGTGGCTGGCATTGGCTCTCTGGGTGACACAAGCCAAGTGATCCCTGGCATTGGATCTCTGGGTGAGCTCCTGGGTAACTGAGTGGAGTCACATCTACCGTTTGTTTGTCCCTGGCCTGGTATCTGTGACACAAGCTTGTCTTGTCCAGCCTGCAGGATTTTCAGTGGAGTGGGAATTACATTTTGGCAACAATGGATGCACTTTATTCATCTAACTGACACTGATTGGTGCGCTCTGCCATTGACTATCTGCTGTCTAAATACTCTTCATTTCCCCAATTCTTGCAGGCAGTTAATCAGGCTGGTGCAAATTTTCTGCTCACACAAAATTATTATTATGGGATGGTGTGTATTATCTCCAGAGCGGTGGAGCTTCCACTGGGGTGAAATGCTCACTCAGCAGCCTCTATATATGGGGTAGTTGGAGGAGCTCTGCAGGTATGTTTTATCTAGTAGAAGGTGCGCTGGATTTAATAAATGCGGGTTCTTAAAAGTAAAATGACTTTTATTTTAATAAATTCTCGGTTGGTGCAATTAATGCAAATAAATTCTCATTTGTTTCATACTATAGCTCACACTTATATATAATCATCCATGCATACATACATCCAAGCATACAAAGAGCGTGCTGGTCCCCCTTAAAATATAGGTATATCCTATATATATATAAAAAAAAAATTTTTTATAAAAAATAGTAATAGACAATTTAGCTAAAAAAACCTTATTGGGAGGTAAAAAAATGTGTAAACTTCGTGGCGCTTAGTAAGCCGTTTGTTCCTCAAAACTTAGCACAAGTAATAAGTTATGGGTAGTGGGGAATCCTTACCACATCCCACCGCAGATAATATATGTGTAGCGTATTTCTACAACAGAGCTCACCACGTGTTACAATCCCGGGGAGTCCTCAGCCTAGGGCACTTGCTCCAACCCGGATGGTTTCCTTGAAATGTCCAATATCCTCCGGAGGTTTGACACGCCGCACCGCTCAAGCGGTTAGCTACTGTATTCCGTGCGTTTACTGCACAGCCGGCTTGGATCGGCAACTTCCAGGTCCTCGTCCTCAGAGCGTGGCGTCACTTCCTGGTGCGCCTCAGCTCCGTGCTGTAGTGACTTCCTTGCGTTCCATCAATTTTCGATATCTCCGTAGATCACAGCAGATGAATGGCTGATGGTGGAGGCAAAGGAGTCACTCTGTACTTGTATGGGGCGCCCCTCTTACGAAAATCTGGGCAGTTGTTAAGCTAGACTTCTGTGAATTCCTCCTGCTGTGTCTAAAGTCCACTGATGAGAATTTCCAGCCAGTGTCCAGAACTTCCCCTTCACCTCCAGGAGTGAGGGAACCACCAATTATTATGTTACTCTTTTTTTATGTCATTCCATGGAGCAGAGTTCTTTATCCTGGCTTGATGGAATGACATAAAAAAGAGTAATATAATAATTGGTGGAAATTCTCATCAGTGGACTTTAGACACAGCAGGAGGAATTCACAGAAGTCTAGCTTAACAACTGCCCAGATTTTCGTAAGAGGGGCGCCCCATACAAGTACAGAGTGACTCCTTTGCCTCCACCATCAGCCATTCATCTGCTGTGATCTACGGAGATATCGAAAATTGATGGAACGCAAGGAAGTCACTACAGCACGGAGCTGAGGCGCACCAGGAAGTGACGCCACGCTCTGAGGACGAGGACCCGGAAGTTGCCGATCCAACCCGGCTGTGCAGTAAACGCACGGAATACAGTAGCTAACCGCTTGAGCGGTGCGGCGTGTCAAACCTCCGGAGGATATTGGACATTTCAAGGAAACCATCCGGGTTGGAGCAAGTGCCCTAGGCTGAGGACTCCCCGGGATTGTAACACGTGGTGAGCTCTGTTGTAGAAATACGCTACACATATATTATCTGCGGTGGGATGTGGTAAGGATTCCCCACTACCCATAACTTATTACTTGTGCTAAGTTTTTTTTTTCAACTTTCTTTTTATTGAAAAGGCTTAAAGTCATGGTACAAAAATACACATTTCCATTGAGCAGGTTAACAGAGAAAAAATTAAAGAGGTAGGAACATTGGCTTTATCCTACTCTATACATGTCGACATAGATCTGCCAATACTGCTGGTGTTATTCTATTAATGCATTACATGAAGTTTTGGCAGGCATAAGGCATGACTTGGTCTGTGCGTAAGAAAAACAAAGGATAACGAAGTATATCATATATATATATATAACAACAAACTTTCAATTCCATTAGCACATTTCCATCTCTATGGGTTAGTTAGGGTCGCGTGTGCTGCTTTCCTGAGTCCAGGGTTCCGTGTGGTGTTGGAGGGGGGGTCAGGGGAGGGGGGGTCGTGGGGAGCTGGGGAGGTGGACGTCATGACTAGTGAGTTGAGGTCCAGGCCGACCACTGGCTCCAAGTGCTTAAAAATTTATCTGGTTTGTCATTTATTGAGAAAGTGATGTGTTCCATAGAGTATATCTCTTTAACTTTGAGAATCAGGGTTGCCCTATTGGGGAGAGAGGCTCCCTTCCAGGTTTGGGCTATTAGGGATTGTGCTGCGTTGCAGACATGTGCTATAAAGGCGTTATGCCCTTTAGGGACCCGTGGATTGTGTCTGTGGAATAGTGCCACCCATGGGTCGGCCTGCACCTCAGAGTCTAAGACCTCAGATATCAAGAGGAAGCACATCTCCCAAAAAGTCTGGACATGGGGGCAGCTCCACCAACAGTGGACCTGGTCCGCCTCGCGGCCGCATCCTCTATAGCAGGAGTTGGTGGATATCAGATTCCATTGGTGCAACCTAGAGGGGGTTCGATACCAATCGTATAGGATTTTGTATGCTCGTTCTCTATACATACAGTTAAGGGAAGACTTGGCCATACTATCAAAGATGGAGAGCCAGCCCTTGTCCTCTATTGTTTTGTTTAATCTGGCTTGCCATTTGCTCATGGGGATAGTTATCTCATCTAGGGTCTGATACCATATGGTTGAGTATATATCTGATATGAGGCCTCTTTCTGCGTAGTCCTGCAGGTACATTTTTTCCAAATGTGACAGTTCGGAGTGTAAGCCTGCCCTAAGTAGATGAGTGGTAAAACCTCTTAATTGTAGATAGTGGAAGATTTCAGATGGAGGTAGGGGATATTTAGTGGTTATGGCCTGCCATGACATCATTTCCCCTCCCTCCATGAGGTCAGCTATTTTGGTGATCTGATTGTCCGTCCAATTATGCCATTCTGACATTTGGGTGCCAGGAGGGAAGTCTAAATTACCGAACAGGGAGCCCAGCGGGGAGGGTCTGCTTTCAAATGATAATTTTTTAGATATTTTTTTCCAGAGGGCAATTGTGTGCATAATTATGGGGTTATCCGATAGGCCAGGGATGGCCGGTCGGGGGGTCCAGATTAGGGCAGAGATTGGAAAAGGTGCAATAAGTGATGCCTCTAAATCTACCCATCTTGTTCTGCCTATGGGGGAGGCCCATTGCAGTGTTTGGGCCATGCGGGCCGAGTAGTAATATTGGAGGAGTTGGGGGGCTCCAAATCCTCCCTGGGTCTTGTTTCTGGCTAGATATTGGTGTTTGATTCTAGGGGGTTTATTATTCCAGATAAACTTTGTAATGTGTGACTGGAGTTTTTTTATATCCTTTGGGAGGATGGGTATGGGTAGGGCCCTGAACAGGTATAGTAGTTTGGGGAGGAGGGTCATCTTGACCGCTGCAATTCGCCCGGTCAGGGATAGTTGGTAGTGTGCCCATTCATTTAAGAGACCATGCAAGTTAGATAACATAGGAGTGTAATTGGCTCTATATAATTGATCTAGCTTGTGAGTGAGATGAATCCCTAGGTATTTAATCCCTTTTTCTCTGAATTTGAATCCAAATGATGAGGCAAGAGCCTGCTTCTGTATTTCAGTCAAGTTATAGGCCACCCCCTCTGATTTAGTTTTGTTGATTTTGAATCCAGACAGACCACAGAATCTGTCTATGTGTTGGTACAGGATGGGAAGTGATACCTGTGGATTTGTGAGTGAGAATATGGTGTCATCCGCAAACAAAGCTACTTTATATGATTTCCCTCCGACCTCAACCCCTGAGATATCTGGGCATTGTCTAACCAATATGGCAAGGGGCTCGATGCACATGGCAAAAAGGAGAGGAGAGAGTAGGCACCCCTGCCTGGTTCCGTTAAGGATAGGGAACTGGGGCGAGGTCAGTCCCATGTTACATACTGCGGCTGATGGGGCCGTGTACATACTTCTGACAGCGTTCAAAAATCCCCCAGGTACTCCAAAGCTCTGCATTACCAGTCTCATATATCTCCAGTCGACCCTGTCGAACGCCTTCTCCGCATCCAAAGATAGGAGCAGAGAAGGCGTCCGACAGGCCCGCATCCGCTCAGCCAGCCCCACCATCCTCCTTACATTATCTGTGGTCTGTCTGCCCATGATGAAGCCGGTCTGGTCCGGATGGATAATAGAGGGGAGGCACCTATTGAGCCTTGTGGCCAAGACTTTCGCTATAATTTTAAGATCGATATTTATAAGGGAGATAGGTCGATAATTTTTTACCTCCGCCGGGTCTCTGCCTGGTTTAGGAATGACCACTATGGTGGCCCTTAGCATTTCAGGTGGGAGATCCTCATCCCCGTTCATTAGCTTATTTATAAGAATTGTAATTTCGGGGGCTAAGGCCTCTTTAAATGTCTTATAATATTTTGGGGAATATCCATCCGGACCAGGGGCCTTCGAGGGTTTCAGGGACTTGATGGCCTCCAGGACCTCCTCTGTGGTGACTGGATTGTTAAGGTGGGAGGTCTGTGCCTCGCTGAGTTTGGGGATAGGTATGCTGCCTAAGTACTTTTGGATGTCTGGTGCTCGGGTCCTAAGCCTATCAGTGGTAGTGCCGTCGTATAGTTTACGGTAGTAGTCAGCGAACTGCTGCACAATAACCGTGGGGTTATGCTGAAGCTGGCCCTTAGTATCGCGTACTGGGTTCAATCTATTTAAAGCTAATCTCTTACTAAGCTTTCTGGCTAGCATAGTGTCTGGCTTGTTGCTCTTCTCGTAGAATTTCTGGTTGGTGAGCTTGATAGAGTAATCTGCCTTGGAGAAGAGCATTGAGCATAGTTCCTGTCTGAGAGATTTTAAAGATTCCAGCGTCTGAGGGTCGCCCACCTCAGCATGGTGGGTCTCAAGTCTCCTGATTTCCTTTTTTAGGAAGTCAGAACGCTGCCTAGCCTGCTTTTTCAGTCTAGAGGAAATTTGTATAATCTTCCCTCTGACTGTGGCTTTGTGAGCTGCCCACCTGATGGCCTGCGAGGTGTCGTCAGGGGAGTTTAATCGGAAGAATTGGTTGATTTCGTTAGATATAGTACAGGCTGAGTCAGTGTCGGTCAAGAGGGAGTCATTTAATCTCCAGTTGGGGGGGCTTTTATAGCATAGTGATCGGAGTCTGGCGGTCACAGGGGCATGGTCTGACCAGGAGATCTCAAGGTGTTCCGATTGCTCCAGGTTATCTAAAAGTGCTGTATCCATGAATATGTAATCTATTCTAGTGTAGCTTTGGTGAGGGTGGGAAAAAAAGGTGTGCCCCCTCTCCCCTGGGTGCAGCGCTCTCCATGAGTCCCAAAGATTGTTGTCGTTGATAAATTGCAGGAGGGTTTTAGAGGAGGAGCTGCGCCTGTGTGCTCCCGCGCCCCTGCCATCTAAAGAAGAGTTGAAATCACCGGCAATTATTACTTTCCCCTTTCTGTAAAGTGAAATCTTCCCAGAAAGGGTGTGGAAAAATTGTTTCTGGCCCTCTGAGGGTGCATACACAGAAACAAGAGTAACCGGTGTATTCAAAATCTCTCCTGTCACTATAACGAATCTACCGTTTATATCTCTGTAAGTGGTGTCAACCCTCAAAGATATCCTTTTGTGTGCCAATATGGCTACTCCACATTTTTTTTGAGGGGCTGAGGCGTAGTGAGCGGACTGAATCGACTTGTGCCAATATTTGGGTTCGTGGTTCTTTTTAAAGTGGGTCTCTTGAAGGAAAATTAAGTCAGCTTTAGCATCAGAGTAATACTTGCCTGCTAAGCGTCTTTTATTAGGGGAGTTGAGGCCCTTTACGTTGTGTGTGACGACTCTGAGGGAGGATAACCTCGAGTCTGTGCTACAATTCAGTAAGTCGGGCATTTATATATATATCAAGGAGACAGTCAAAGAGGCACCCGTTACGTTCAGACCGCTCACTCGCAGCCAGTCTCACCCCACCATACAGCATTGTCGCCCCTCCATAGCGGAAAGCGGCACTCCCCCCCCCACCCCCGAAGACACGGATCGTCAGGAGTCTGCGTACATTAACAATAAGCCGCTTGCGATCCAGACAGAAATATGCGTAGTAGGAAAAACATAATAACCTATAACAGAATATGTAACATGCAAGCAATAAAGTGCAATAAACATTAAGCGAGCTTGTTGAGCTCGCGGGAGAGATATCAAAACACAATATCTCTGAAGGTAAAAGAATGAGCTGTGTTAAATACCACAGCATGTCGTGGGGACTGAGCGCCAGGAAAGCGTCCGCACTTAGGTAGGCCTATCTGGTAGCGACAGGACAGTTAGCACGGATAGCCTGGGAAGTCTCTCTGCTGCCAACACAACAGGGCGGTTTAGGGGGTGAAGGGGTTTGGTACCTAAGGCGAGGTAGTGGGGGTCCGAGGACCCTCCGGGTGTAAGCAGAGTCTCGAGGTAGTACCTGTGCTAGTTAAGAGGCTGCAACCCGCCCTGCCGGTTGGGTATATCCACGGTGATCACGTATTCCGCGTGTAGGCGGAAAGTCATAGTTCCATGCAGAGGGCAGAGTTCTCACCCTTCCGAGCTTACTGAGGCAGGGGAAGCGGGGTCCGATGCTCGGGGACTCAGTGTGCCCCTCTTGGAGGGAACCTTGGACCATGTAGGCTCCGGGGGAGGGATGCGGTCCGGGCGTGGAGTTAGTGTCGGAGCTGCTGCGCCATCTTGCTCTAGGCCAAGCTGGGAAAGCATGTCCGGGATTTCGGCCGGGTCAGTGAGAGAGAGCTGATCCCCTTTGTGTAATATCACCAACTTAAATGGGAACCCCCAACGATACCTTATCTTGTGGCGGATGAGGACTGCGGTCAGTGGCTTCATTTCTTTACGCCTTTTCAGCGTTGTTGGCGAGAGGTCGGGGTAGATCTGAATTTGCGAGCCTCTAAAGTTGATCCTGGGAATGTCTCTAGCCGAAAGCAGGATAGATTCCTTGGAGCTATAGAAATGCATCCGCACGATCACATCCCTAGGTGGGCCTCCCGCTTTAGGTTTGGCTCTCAAGGCGCGATGTGCGCGATCCATCCGTAGGTCCTCCTCGCTCAGTGTAGGGGCGATGCTGTTAAATAAGGCCACCAGGTATGGATGTATCTCCTCCTCCGCCTCTGATATGCCCCGGATCCGGAGGTTGCAGCGCCGGTCCCGGTTCTCGCTGTCCTCGCGCGCCTCCATTAGCGTGGCTATGTCAGCCCTGACTTCTTTAATATCCGTGTCAGACTGTTTGCAAAATGCTTTCACCTTGTCCAGGCCCTCCTCCAGCTCGTTTATCCGAGTCCCAAGGGCGGAGATCTCTGAGCTTATCTCTCTTACGGTGCTGGTGTTCGCAGATTTGATGAGCCTCTCCAGGTTATTGAAGAGGTTGTTAAGGTCTGCTTTGGTCACCGCTTCCTTCTGGGGACTTTGGCGTCCCTGAGTCTGGGCTGGCTCAGCCGGTGCGGAGGCGCCATCTTGGGCCGCGGCCCCCTTGTTCTTGCGTTGGAAGATGCCCGCGATACCGGCTTCTGAGTCCGCATTTTGTTTTCTGGAGCCCATGTTCGGTGTAGCAGAGTCTCCGTGTGTGATCCAGGCTGTTTGGAGGCCGGATCGACAGGGTGAAAGGTGCTTTTTAGGCCTAGAGAGCCGGAGCTGTTAGTGCATGCGACTGCTTCGCTCAGCGTCCAGGCGCCGCCCCACTTGTGCTAAGTTTTGAGGAACAGACGGCTTACTAAGCGCCACGAAGTTTACAAATTTGTTACCTCCCAATAAGGTTTTTTTAGCTAAATTGTCTATTACTATTTTTTATAAAAAAAATTTTTATATATATATAGGATATACCTAAATTTTAAGGGGGACCAGCACGCTCTTTGTATGCTTGGATGTATGTATGCATGGATGATTATATATAAGTGTGAGCTATAGTATGAAACAAATGAGAATTTATTTGCATTAATTGCACCAACCGAGAATTTATTAAAATAAAAGTCATTTTACTTTTAAGAACCCGCATTTATTAAATCCAGCGCACCTTCTACTGTATTGTGAATTTTGTTCTTATTGAGGGCGTGTTAGGGGGAAAACCGCACCTTGAAGGATTGCAGCAGGAGGACGTTTTATTCCTAGTAACACTAATAGGATCACATAAAGTTAGGGCAGCGCCCTCCAGTGTGCTTACAGGTATGTTTTATCCCCAGAGAGGTGGGGCTTCCATGGGGTGAAATTCTCACTCTCCAGGCTCTATATGGGGTGGTGGGAGGAGCTATGCAGGTGTGTATTATTTTCAGAGAGGCGGAGCTTCCATGGGGTGAAGTTCTCATTCGCCAGTAGGGATGACCAATGAGATGCAAATACTTCCGAAATTATTTAAATCTTTATGCATCAACTCTGAAAAATGTGCATCTCTCTGATCATCCCTACTCATTAGCCTCTATATGGTGGGAGGAGCTCCACAGGTGTGTATTATACACAGAGAGGCGGAGCTTGCAAGGGGTGGAGCTCTGCATCTCTGGAGATTCAAACCCATGTTAGGATCACATGGGGCTCAATGCACTGAGATCTGTTTGGTAAAGAATAATAGGTGGGCAAAGTACCATATTTAGTATTTGAGAGTTTTTTTCCTCAATTCACTAAGATTTCACACATGCTGAAAGCTTCAATTCACTGAGACCTGTTCAGTAAACAGCCTAAGTGTAGCCAGCTGTGGAGTCTCTGCAGCAAGCTGCCTTCTGCTACGGTGATGTTCTCCCATGTCTGGCCAGAGCTGTGCTGATTCTTCAGGTGGGCTGCCTAGCACATGAGCCCTTCCTTTACCAGCTGCTGCTTCTGTTGTGTGACAGCGTACAAGAGTAAAAGGCACCCCTTTATATCTGCACGTCTGCCACTAGAAGTCCCTCTCTGTGTATCAGCCTCTCCCTGTGCAGGTCTAAAGAGATACGGAGAAAGCCTCTGTGAATGTGCCCTGCTACTGCATCCGGTGTGTTTACTTTCATTGATGGATTTTCTACAGTACCTGGACGATAATTCCTACAACCATTTTACCACATCTTCCCAATGCAGAGTTCAGCTTCCTGGATGTGACTTTGGCCTCAATTCACTAAGCTTTATCAAACATTTTATCAAACGTTTGATCATTTACCTCATTGGTAAAATCCAATTTTGAATTCACTAAGGTGTTCTACATTTATCAGATGTTTTATCGATAAAACGTTCAATAAATCTATAACACCTTAGTGCATTCAAAATTAGATTTTACCCTCGGAAAAGTTAAGGTCAAACTTCTAATAGGCGGAACACAAATAGGAGTCAAGGTAGGAGAGCAGCTCCCTACCAAGATTATTTGGTATCAGATAGGACATAGAATAAGGTACTAGGGAAAATGATGAAAGGCCTATTGAAAGTACTTGAAAAAAGACAACAAAATGTCTGTACACACTAAAATACAGATGTCATCTTTATCAACACTTGCTATGTGTAAGTATAAGTGTATGGCGATATGCTTGTATGACCTTTTTCATATGTATCATATGTTTGGTTTTTGTTTTCTGTTTTTTTTTTTGTTGTGTGTTAAGCTCAATAAAAAACCTTTTGAAAGTGAAAATTAGATTTTACCCATGAGGCCAATTATCAAATGTTTGATAAAGTGTTTGATAAAGCGTAGTGTATTGAGGCCTTTGTCTTCATGTCTTAAAAGTGAAACACTTATGTAAACCTTATAGGAAGCCCTGTGCAGGCAATGCTATCCCCAACAAGCTGCCATTCCAGGTCCAAGATTCCAGCAGTAGCGGTTGGTGAATTTATAGGTGTTCCTCTGAGGAATCACTACAGGTCACTGTTGTGCAACACAGACTGTCACTCAGGGGATACAATAAACAGACTAGTTATGATTGTTGAGGAATCACTTCCTGTTTTGTATTCTGATGACAAACTACATTGTGCACCAGAGTTCCGGCTGTCGCTATGCTTCCAAGAGGGCTCCCTCTCTTGGTTCCTTATCATCCCCCAGTCTCTTTTCCTCTGCTGGGTTAGACAGCCTACCTAGCTTGCTGCTGGGGGACACTATAGGTGTGGGGGCCCTACATCCTGCTACTGTGCTGTACACGATGTCGGCAGATCGGTTTTGTCTTATAGTTATAACAGGATCTCTCTGATTCACCAGCACATTAATTGTAACTCTCATCACATGGTTTGTCATTCTATGTTCTGCTTGTTGTGTGCAGTATGTGGGATGCATGACTAGGCCTCTCAGGATAAGGATTGCTGAACATTTCACAGGAGCTTTCAAGACCTCTGGGTATGTATGTAAACACTTTGCTGAAGTCCAAAAAGCTGATGTAAGGTCTCTCTCGTAGAAAGGTATAGAGGAAAGGATTCATCCTATATGTAGAGGAGATATTTATCATAATCGGTTAGTATGTGGGTTTTCTGCTTTGGTACATGGAGTTCTGATGGTCTTAATGCATGCTGGGATTAGGGTTAGGGGATGTTGGGGGCAACTTCTTGCTATTGTGAATACTTGTTTAGGAGAATTGCAATTGGCATAGTTGTTTACTAGAGGGATATTTTGGCTACTTGTCACTTCAGTCTCCCCTCCCCGCAAAACATCACTCATATTCTTACAGGCCCTCCCCAAATTATAGGCATTATGTGATCCATATTGTGCCCAGAACATATTTGTAAGTGAACCTAATAAGTACTTTGAATATCTAACATTTATCACTCACCAATGCTCATCCTGGTAATAATGTCCTCCCCCTTAGATGCTCTCATCATGTCACCCTCCTCTGCAGACTGCTGATCACTCCTTACATATGCTTCTTCTTCCTCTTTCTTTGTCCCCAGCAGGTCATTCTGCTCCATAGTCTGCTGATCACTCCTCACATACGCCTCTTCTTCCTCTTTATTTGTTCTAATCATGTCACCCTGCTCCATAGACTGTGGATTACTTCTTACATACGTCTCTTTTTCTTCCTCTTTAATAGTCCCCATCAGGTCACCCTCCTCCATAGACTGCTGATCACTCCTCACATATGTCTCTTCTTCTTCCTTTTCAATTGTCCCCATCAGGTCTCCCTCCTCCATAGACTGCTGCTCACTCACATACGTCTCGTCTTCATTCTTTTCAATTGTCCCCATCAGGTCTCCCTCCTCCATAGACTGCTGCTCACTCACATACGTCTCGTCTTCATTCTTTTCAATTGTCCCCATCAGGTCTCCCTCCTCCATAGACTGCTGCTCACTCACATACGTCTCGTCTTCATTCTTTTCAATTGTCCCCATCAGGTCTCCCTCCTCCATAGACTGCTGCTCACTCCTCACATACATCTCTTCTTCTTCCTCTTTAACTGTCCCCATATTGTTACCTTCCTCCATAGACTGCTGATCATTTCTCACATACGACTCTTCTTCCTCTTTAATTGTCCTCATCTTGGCACCCTTCGCCCTAGACGGCTGATCGCATCTCACATAAGTCTCTTGTTCTTTGAGCTCAGATCTTAGTTCTGAAAAGGATAACAGATAATAGCAGTAAGATATTAGCAGTAATAAACATAGCACAGACATGAACATCATTTGCTATGGGCTGATAATATCCCATAAGCTGTGGTATCCTGCACATTCAGTACCACAGTCCTCTCTTCCGGTGTTCCTTGCTCATCATCTGGTGTTTCCCTCCTCCTCTCCATGCACACATTCCTGGGAGGTTACAGCAGTGCCGGCAGCAGTAGATGGATGAGGATACAAACAGCTGGAGACAGAGGAAGATGGGAACAGAGGCCTGCAGCTAATTAGCTATAAATTATCCTTACTTATGGCTCTGGCACCTGATTAACTAGACAGATGGGACTGCAGCTCCATATCCTGACCATACCTGTGCCCACCTGTCCACCATATACTAACCCCAAACCCTCCAAGAGCCGTAGCAACAAATCTCCCAGCTGGGACAGTGCCAATACCAGGACCAAAGCAGCAGAGGCCACCCAACTGCTCTCCAGCTGCAGCCTCCATCTTCTCTGCCTGTCCTACCAGCTAAATCCCTTGTTACCTGGCTCCACCCCCTAGCTGTGACCCACCAGTAGAGATGTGGCGAACATCTCTGAATCCCTGGGGGGTTTACTACTTCTGGGTCGCTCTGACCCAGAGTAGTACGCCTGCGCTGCCCGGCGGAACGCGTCCTAGATCATGCTCCTGTTGCCGGGCACCTTCTGCGCATGTGCGTGACTTCATGAACGACATCACGCTTATGCGCAGAGAGTGCCCGGCAACAGGCGCGCGATCTAGGACGCGCTCCGCCAGGCAGCGCAGGCGTACTACTCCGGGTCAGAGCGACCCGGAAGTAGTAAACCCCGCAGAGATGTTCACCACATCACTGCCCACCAGCCATCATCTTTGTGCAGACTCCAACCTCTCCCACTGCGGGACATAAAAACTCCACTGACTGTAATAATAAACACAGATGATAACTGGTGTATTAAGATGCATGATTTATAACATAAGAGGTAATAGAAATCAAGAGATAAGGTCATACAGAGAGTGTGCATATGTGTGAGGCATCAGCTGGAGGTGGTCCATGAGGATCTTATGGGCTCAGTATTCCATGGCATACAAGATCGGCCAATCACAGCTCCAGACTGACCTCCTCTGTAACTAAGTATGTCCACCCCGACCTCTGCTCTGCCCAATATATAACAAAAGTCACACAATTACCTCTTCCAGCCGTTTATTTTCTCCAGTTTCTGCAGCGTCTCTTCCTGCTGTGGTATATCACTTCCTGTGTTTAAGATCGTCATCTAGTGGTGAATAAACTAACTGCAGCCTCTGTTTGTGGAATCACCTGCTCTCAAACATCTAATCCTATAAGTTGTTCAATTTTTCCTTCACTCAACAACATAATATACAGATGTATCATGTTTTATATTAACCACTTGCCGACCGCACGCTTATACCGTGCGTAGGCAAAGTGGCAGCTGCAGGACCAGCGACGCAGTACGCGAGCGGCTGCTTCCTGTCAAATCACGGCGGGGGGCTCCGTGAATAGCCTGCGGGCCGCCGATGGCGGCTTGCAGGCTAAATGTAAACACAAGCGGAAATAATCCGCTTTGTTTACATTTGTATGGCGCTGCTGCGCAGCAGCGCCGTAAGGCAGATCGGCGATCCCCGGCCAATCAGCGGCCGGGGATCGCCGCCATGTGACAGGGGACGTCCTGTCACTGGCTGCACAGGACGGATAGCGTCCTGTGCAGCCCCGATCTCCGGGGGGGGGGGGGGAGCAGGTAGGAGACGGAGGGGGGAACTTCGCCGCGGAGGGGGGCTTTGAGGTGCCCCCCCCCGCCAGCCACACGCAGGCAGAAGAGATCAGACCCCCCCTGCACATCATCCCCATAGGGGGGAAAAAAGGGTGGCAATCTGATCTCTCTGCCTGCACCCTGATCTGTGCTGGGGGCTGTAGAGCCCACCCAGCACAGATCACTAAAAACAGCGCTGGTCCTTAAGGGGGGGGTAAAGGGTGGGTCATCAAGTGGTTAATGGGTAATCACAACTTTTGTTATTATTATTATTGGCCCCCAGGTAGAAGCTGGACATGTAAAGATGCCATGTGGATAACAATAACATTTCTATAGCGCTTTTCTCCCATAGGACTCAAAGCGCTTAGGCTCTCTCAGATTCAGTAATTGGTAGTAAGATGAAGTAATAACACAACAAACATTTTATTTCTGCAAATGAAAAACTGAACAGGTGGGTTTTCAGTCTGGATTTAAACACGTCCAGAGATGGAGCTGTCATGATCTGCTGAGGTAAAGAGTTCCATAATGTAGGAGGGCATGACAGAAGGCTCTGGGACCAAAAGTTTTCATGTGGACTCTGGGTATGACTGAATGAATTATTAGAACCTGTGGATCTGAGATTGCAGGGATTGCTACGCAGCTGCAACATTTCTTTCATGTATCCAGGGCCCAGATTATGTAGTGACTTAAATGTCAGTAGGCTGATTTATAGGTAGCCAGTGAAGGGAGTGCAGGACTGGTGTTATGTGGCAGTGACGGAGTCAGTTGCTTAACAGTTGGGCAGCAGTATTCTGTATCAGCTGTAGGCAGGGCCGCCATCAGAAATTTTGGGGGCCCTCACACATCATTAGGTATGGGTCCCCCTCCCCAGGCCCACCCACTGGCTGCTGTGGCCACCTACTAGCTACCACATACCCGTGCCCCCCACCATTTACAACAGTGGTTCCCAACTTTCTTGAAGTCGTGACATGTCACGCCAAATGCTTAGATCTCCGTGACACATCATACACGCCCCCCCCCCTCCCCGATAAAATACCCTCAGACTCAGTATAAGTAGGTAGGTAGCCAGGTATAGGTGCACTCAGTATAGATAGCCAGGGGTAGATGCCCTCAGTACAGGTAGCCAGAAGTAGGTGCCTTCAGGAAAGGTAATTGGCTTCCCCCTAAATTGGTCTTAGACTATGCTACATACACTACATTATGCATACATAGACATACGACGATGGTATTGATTAGATTGTGAGCTCCTTTGAGCGACATGACTATGTACAGCAATATATAGTTAGGACTCCTCACTGCTTCCCTATCTCATCTCATGTCACTGCAACTAATCATCTGTATCCTGGACTCTACAAGTGACTTCCCTTACACTACTGACCTATACTGTAATCACTAGTATATATGCTGATCACAATGGTAAATCAGTTATGCAGGGCAGCCAGTTGTATTGTGCAGGACACAGATGATGATAAATGGCATAGAGGCAGGAGCAGTGGGGAGTCAGCACACTTGAGCTCACTTTCCTGTAACACAGGGGGACAGAGATCTTCTCATGCAGCATGTTCAGCAATGTTGCAGCGTCTGCTCTGCCCCTGCATGTCTGTGTCTCTGGCTGCAGAGTGGAGGGAACAGGAGGGAAGCAGACAGGAGGCTCTGTGCGTGTTTCAAACACACCGCTCTGCAGCTCTGTCGGGAGATAGAGGGGGAGGAGCTGCAGAGCAGACAGCAGGACTGTGCCATGTGCTGGATGCAAACTTCTTTCATCTGCTGTTGTGCTGTGTCAGGACTCCTGAGCCCTGATAATAACAGCAGTGAGCCGTCAGGAGGGGCACGAGGGGGACAAGTACCTCCCCTGGCTCCGGTGTAGCGTTTTGCTTTCGCTGATAGTTAGAGCAAAGCTACAGAAAAATAGCTGCCGATGTCTGCATTTGTGGACATCGGCAGCCATTTTCTTGTAGCCTGCTCTAACTACGAGCAGAGAAGCAGGGAGAGAGACCAAAGCGGGACCCGGAGACACATCGAACAGGTGCCGCGCACGTTGGAGGGGGGGCCCGGGCCCTCTGGGGGCTTCAGGCCAGGCGGGGCCCGTCACTGCAATGTTGGTTCCCCCCCCTGATGGCGGCCCTGGCTGTAGGCAGTACAAGTCCTTTTTTGGAAGACTGGTGTAGAGAGCATTACAATAATCCAGTCGGGATGTAATTAAGGCATGAACTAAGGTTGGCAGACAAAAGAACTCACTGAGGACCTGCGGCTGTGAATTGTGGCTGCTCACAAGTCAGGAAAGGGCTACTAGGCCATTTCTAAACATTTTCAAGTTCCAGTGGCTACAGTGCAAAGTATTATTAAAAAATACAAGATGTTCCACACTGTGGAAAATCTCAGAGGACATGGTCATGGTAAAAAGGAATTCCTGAATTTTTATGGCAACCATAATAATACCAAACATAATAATAATTTTTCTGGCTGCACTGCGGCTGCAACAACAAAACAAAAGGCATGTATATGTGTCAATTCCCCTTCGTGATCGTTACCTTGCCACGGTGAAGGGGCTTGCATATCACAATGAAGCAATGACCTATATGAGTGTATTGGGGGGCACACCCAAGATAATAAGGTCGTTGCTTCATTGTGGACAGACCAAATTCAATCAGCTGGACAGTAACTGTTGTTCTGTCATTGAACTACCTCAGCCCGACCATATGCGCTTGAAAACCCCCATCGCCTGCACTCTCGCCATCATGCGCACCAGTCCAGCACGGTCATCACTACACAAACAGCTGTTTGCAGTGCGTTACACAGTGAATTTGGCCTGTCAGTGTGAAGCAGTACACTACTTACACTAACTGCTGATCCATGTATACACACGCAAGATGTTTTCAAGCACTATAGGCCTCCAATTTAGCAATGCAATATTGCAATGTGATTTCTGCCTTTTAAGGAATATTATAACCCTGCTGTGCGTCAAATCCGTAATTTTCCCCGGGACTTTTGGCATGTATCCCACTCCACCATGCCCCCCTCCAGGTGTTAGAACCCTCAAAACATTTTTTCCATCACTTTTGTGGCCAGAAACAGTGTTTGTAGTTTTTCAAGTTCGCCTGCCCATTGAAGTCTATTGCGGTTTGCAAAGTTTGCAGGTTAGTAAACTTTTTTAGGAGTTCGAGGTTTACAAACCGAAAATCGGAGGTTTGAGCCATCTCTAAAGATGAATGGGCAAAATACCTGTGGAGACATGCAAAAAGCTGTTATGCAATTATAGGACGCGTTTGATTGCTGTAATAGCCAATAAAGTTGTTTCTATTGATTACTGAGAAGGGTATGAATAATTTTGGACTGGACACATTTTGTTTAAACTTTTCCACAATAATGCCTCTTGTATATGTCTTATTATTATCTTTTGGGAGACACCTATGTCATTTCCCGTCACAAAATTACTTGCTGGTTGAATAAAAGTAAGTTTAAGTCAAAATTTGCCAAGGGTATGAATAATTATGGGCAACACTGTAGTTGGGTGTCGTCAGCATACCAGTGGTATGTCAGGCCTTGTTTTTGGATTCGTTTTCCAAGCGGTAACATGTAAATTGTGAAAAGCAGGGGAGAAAGGATTGAGCCCTTGGGCACTCCATACTTATGTTGTACAGAGGAGGACAGGAAGAGCCCCTTAGACCCTTTTTGGGTTCTGCCAATCGAGAAGGATTGTAATCACTGGAGAACTATACTATCAATGCCACAGTATTCCTGCAGCCTGATTATCAAGATGCCATGGTCAACTGTATCAAAGGATGCAGAAAGGTCTAGCAGTATCAGGATGGAGTACTCTCCTCTGTCTCTTGCCAAAAGCAGCAGTGATGCTCGGATGTCCCGATCCATGAATTTGGCAACCACAGGCGTTGGCGGAAAAAAATCCGCCTCCGGCGTGATTGGTTCCGGATTTTGATACGCGTCCACGGCACGACGCAGATTTTTGGTTGTGAATGACTCAATCATGGCCGGATCCACAACCAGATCCAGATTTTCTTTTAATGTTAATAGCAAAGCCCCTATACATGCTACAATCCCCCAAATTGCATGGATTATCAAGGTGATAAGGGGATCAGGAAATCAACACTTTAAATGGGGCTATTAACTGGTAATAAGGGGTTTTAAACAGGGAAATACACGTTAAGCAATCACAGAGGTGAAGGTGAGTCCCAATGGTACTCGGCAGTGGTACCACTGGAGGAGGATGAGTGGCTGACTGACGCCAAAAAGACCCAGAGAGTTGGTTTTTTTTGCAGCAATATAGCCAATGACATGACAGCAGAGTTGTCAGTGGACCTGGGCAGTGTGAACACAGAACTTAGTAGCGACTGAGTCAGGAGGACAAAGCGGCCGGTCAGTTTAGCAGCACAGATGGGCCATGGCAACTCACTGGTAGTACCACAGTGTAATAGTGCTGCCCAAAAAATTAAATACGTCCGATGACCTGGGCAGTGTGAACGCAGAGTGTAGTAGCGACTGTGTCAGGAGGACAAAGCGGCCGGTCAGTTCGCCAGCACAGAAGGACCATGGCAACTCACTGGTAGTACCACAGTGTAATAGTGCTGCCCAAAAAATGTAATGCGTCTGTTGACCTAGGCAATGTGAACACAGAGTGTAGTAGCGACTGAGTCAGGAGGACAAAGCGGCTGGTCAGTGCAGCAGCACAGAAGGACCATGGCAACTCACTGGTAGTACTACAGCCCAAAAATGAACCAAGGCAGGCAGGTTGTTGTAACTTTTAGCAGCCACTTCATGTCCCCCTGTGTCCGACAATAGGGGCCAGGAACTTACCTTCCACCCAAGCCTGGTTGATTTTCAGGAAGGTGAGTTTGTTCACAGAGGCGTGGGAGAGCCGAGAGCGCTTCTCGGTGACCACACCACCGGCCGCACTGAAGCATCTCTTGGAGAGGACACTGGAAGTGGGGCAGGACAGGAGTTCCAGGGCGTACTGGGAAAGCTCCCTCCAGATATCCAGTCTCTTGACCCAGTACTCCAAGGGGTCCACGGGGCTGTCGGTGTCATTGAGCCCGCTGAATGACCCCATGTAGTCAGCCACCATGCTGGTCAGTCGCTGCTGGTGCTGGTTGGAGGTGGATGCTATGGCTGGCACCTCTGCTCTGGGCCGCTGCACTGCATACAGGCTCTTGCTTAGGCTCTTCAGGTCTCCGGGGTGCCGGCTGCTGCTGCAGGTGGTGGTGGTTGTGCTGCTGGTGGTGGCATCAGGCACCTGTTGCTGGGTTGGCAGAGCAGTTACAGTGGGGGTGGAAGGCTGGGGGAATGCTTCCAGTAGTCTGCGCACAAGGACCTCCTGCAACTCCCTTGTGCGTTGCTCGGTGGTGGATGGCGTCATGAACTCTCCCAGCTTCCCCTTCAGATGTGGGTCTAGCATCAAGGTGATCCAGATGTCCTCCCTTGAACGCATCTGGATCACCCGGGTGTCCCTGCGAAGGCAGTGCAACATGTGCGCAGCCATGGGGAACTAGTGGGCATTGACAACAACATCTTCATCGTCATCCCATATCACATGCCTATCCTCTTCCTGTGCTGTCTCCTCCTCTCCAAGCCGCCATCCCCGTACAATGCCAGCCGCACTCTGCTCCTCCTCCTCAGCATTCAGGTTAGGGACCTCCAACTCCTCCACTACCTGTGAGCCCTCCTGTGCGCTGGACTGTGCTGACATCTGCTCCTTATCCAGCTGCCTCAGGGCTGTCTCCCCCTGTTCCACCAAATCGCACATTGCCTGGTAAAGCAAGCAAACCATGGGTACCCACTGACACACGGAGGCCCGCTCCTTGCTGACCATCTTGGTTGCCTCCAGGAAGGGACTCAGCACCAGGCATACTTGCTGCATCAGTGTCCACTGAGTTGCAGTGATCATGGGGACTTGCTGGTTGCTGGGGACACTTGGGTCTAACATGTTGGCCCTAAGAGCCAGCCTGTGCTGACACAGCCGCTCCAACATGGCCAGAGTTGAATTCCAGAGAGTTGGCATATCAATGATGAGGCGGTGTGGCTTGCCATATTGTGACTGTAAGTTAGACAGGAGAGCAGAGGCAGTGGCTGAGCGGTGGAAAAAGCATACCACCTCCCGGGCATCTTGCAGCAGGTCGCTCATCCCCTGGTAGGTGCGCAGGAAGAGCTGCACCACAAGATTAAGCACGTGGGCCAAGCAGGGGATGTGCTGGAGATTTCCCTGCTGTACTGTGGCCACCAGGTTGGCCCCACTGGCTAATGGCTAATGAGCTGAATAATACCAGTGAGCAGTGAGCAATACAACATAACTGAAGGGAATCACTGGCTAATGAACTGAATAATACTAGTGAGCAGTGAGCAGTACAACGTAACTGAAGGGTATCACTGCCAAATGAACTGAATAATACCAGTGAGCAGTGAGCACAGTACAACGTAACTGAAGGGTATCACTGCCAAATGAACCGAATAATACCAGTGAGCAGTGAGCACAGTACAACATAACTGAAGGGAATCACTGCCAAATGAACTGAATAATACCAGTGAGCAGTACAACGGAACTGAAGGGAATCACTGCCAAATGAACTGAATAATACCAGTGAGCAGTGAGCAGTACAACGTAACTGAAAGGAATCACTGGCTAATGAGCTGAATAATACCAGTGAGCAGTGAGCAGTACAACGTAACTGAAGGGTATCACTGCCAAATGAACTGAATAATACCAGTGAGCAGTACAACGTAACTGAACAGTATCACTGCCAAATGAACTGAATAATACCAGTGAGCACAGTACAACGTACCTGAAGGGAATCAATGGCTAATGAGCTGAATAATACCAGTGAGCAGTACAATGTCACTCACGAAACTTAGTGAATGAACAGCACTGGCAGTGTGACTGTCTGTAAGTAGTAACTGAAGTGTATGACTGGCTAATGAGCTGAATACAAGTGCAGTACAATCAGTCTGAACCTGCCTGCCTGCACTAAACACACTAATCAGTACACTCTCTCACTACTCTGACTACACTGACTACAACTAATTTCAGCAATAACTTACTGGCTAGCTAGCTAAAGGGAAAGGGGCACTATGGCGAAAAATTGTAAAATTTAGAATATGTGCGAACATAAACAAATAAGAAGTATGTTTTTTTCCAGAGTAAAATGAGCCATAAATTACTTTTCTCCTATTATGCTGTCACTTACAGTAGGCAGTAGAAATCTGACAGAAGTGATAGGTTTTGGACTAGTCCATCTCTTCATAGGGGATTCTCAGCAAGGCTTTTATTCTTTATAAAGATATTCCCTAAAAAGGATTTAAACAATGCAGCTGGCCAGCTTTCCTGCTCGTTACACAGTTTTTTGGCAGTTGATAAGAGCAACTGCCATTCACTAAGTGCTTTTGAAAATAAATATATCCCTGAGAATCCCCTATAAAGAGTTCGACTAGTCCAAAACCTGTCACTTCTGTCAGATTTCTACAACCTACTGTAAGTGACAACAACATAGGAGAAAAGTAATTTATGGCTCATTTTACTCTTGAAAAAATGTACTTCTTATTTGTATATGTTTGCACATATTTTACAGTTTTTAGCTGTAGTGCCCCTTTAAGAGTGTAAGAATGGCAGCAATGTAAATATTTCCCTTGAAAATCAATAGGTGAATTTTGATTGGCTGTTGTAGACTTCACCCACATTTCTGAATATTAATCCCAGTCACCCAGTGACCAACTGTGTCAAGTTTGGCAACCCTGCTATTAACAGTGTAAGAATGGTTGCAATTTATATTTTACCATGTAAAACAGTGGTCCACAAATTAAGGCCCACGGGCCGAATGTGGCCCCCTGAGGCTTTTTTTACCGGCCCCACACACACAAAATGTATTACTTATAGATGCGATCAGCTACATCTTTAAATATTGGTGGTCCGCATATAAAATAGCAGTACTGGCACCACCCATCCACATGGAAGCCAGAAAGCAGTAATTTGCTGGTTTCCAATCAAATTCCACATCAGGTGACACTTCTGTCCAATTGGGCTGCAGGTTGTCACCTGGGTATGCTTTACTGGGTCTGGCCCGCAAAGACTTCTACATCATTTTATATATACTCCGGCCCTCCAGCAGTCTGAAGTATGTTGACCCGGCTCTCGACCCAAAGCATTTGGGGACCCCTGATGTAAAAAATGTAGTTGTTGGCACCGCCCCACTTTTTCTAACCTTGACATACAGTCACTCAATTACCAAGTTTATGAGCTTTGGGGTCCTTGGTATCAATAATTTGTATTTTCCCATTGAAATTAAACAAATCTGATTGGCTGTTTATGGCTCCACCCCTTTCTGAATTTAAACCCCAGTCACCCAGTAACCAACTGTACCAGGTTTTTAGGCATCCGATATTTACAGTGGCAGCAATTTAAATACAGTATTCCCCTTGAAAAACAATAGGTGAATTTTGATTGGCTGTTGTAGGCTCCACCCATTTTCATGAATATTAATCCCAGTCACCTAGTGACCAACTGTGCAAAGTTTGACAACCCTGCCATTAACAGTGCAAGAATGGCTGCAGTTTATATTATACCGGGTTAACTATACTACCTATACTGGTGCAACTGTACTAGCTACCTATACTAGGGCAATTATGCTAGCTACCTACACTGGGGAAACTATACTGGCTACCTATACAGGGGGCAACAATATTGGCTACCTATACTGGGGGCAACTATACTAGCTACACTGAAGCTCCTACACATACTGTAGCTAACTTATACTGGGGGACACAAGTACCTTGCTAACTTATACTAGGGGACACCTGTACCTAGCTAGCCTATACTGGGGACACCTGTACCTACCTAACTAGCCTATACTGGGGACACCTGTACCTAACTAGCCTATACTGGGGGACACCTGTGCCTTACTAGCCTATACTGAATGACACCAGTACCTTGTTAACCTATAATGACTACCTGACCTTTATTAACCTCCCTAGCGGTATTGACGGATATACACGTCAATACAAAACATGCTGTGAACAGTATTGAAGTGCATACACATCAATACTCTCCTGCACTGTATAGTAGACCACACATGTGCTTCACACATTTTGGCAAGTTACAGGAATCCCAGAGGGTTACTGCACACCAGAAGACTTGTGACTCAGTCCCCACACAGCGGTCTTTCCTCTCTGCAGGACGCATGACTAGTACTACCCACACAGCTGTGTCCTTCCCCATCACCACCAACTAGAGTCCACATTTTTTTTGGGGGGGGAGACATTTTATACAGGTGAATCCTGATTTTTTCAGGCCGCAACAAAATCAAATTTTTCAGGCAGGTGCACTTGCCAAATTTTTCTGGCCTCTGGTGCTGTATCAAAAAAAAAAAAAAAAAGCATGTACCGGTATATGTCAATTACCCTTTGTGATCGTAACCGTGTTGTGGTGAAGGTGCTTGCATAGCACTACCATGTAAACCAGTACCATGTGCAGAGGAGCCAAGTCACCGCATCTCTAGTCAGTGTCACTCACCAGGGATGCAACAAACAATGGGCTTGCTTCACTAAGCTGTGCTGCTACAGCAGCGGGCTTAATGAGAGCAGAGAGTGTTATAATGACCTGTGCACACTATGTAGCCATAGTGTGCGCAGTGAAATTACGCTGTGCTCAGATAGTGCAAAGGGTGTTTTGTTACACTTAACGAGCGCTCCACTGAACCCACTCGGAGCCTGGTGAGTCCAGTAGCTTCAAAGTATGAAATTCCTGCCCTTTGATTAGCCTTACCCGACAGGCAGCCTACATGGCCAATCAAAGAGCAGTAATCTCATACTTTGAAGCTACTGGACCCACCAGGCTCAGGGCGGGTTTAGTGGAGCGCTCGTTAAGTGTAACGAAGCGCCCTTTACACTATCTGAGCAAAGCATAATTTCACTGTGCACGCTATGGCTGCATAGCATGCGCAGGGAATTATAACACTCTCTGCTCTCATTAAGGTGTGCTGCAGTAGCTTAGTGAATCAAGCCTATTCATTTTCAAAAAAGAAACTTTAAAATTTTGTTTGTCATATGTATAGGCCATGACATTGTCTGGCCTCTGCTACAGCGGCTGCAAAAATATATTTTTTGGGGGGTCAAATTACATTGGTATGTAAACCTGCACATACATGTGCAGAGCCAAGTCAACGCATCTCTTGTAACCACAGCTGCAACAAACATTGAAAAAATAAACAAAACATTTTTTTCTATATAAAATGTATAGTGCCTTGACAACATTGTTCTGGCCTCTGTTGCAGATGTGCATACATGGCTACGGTGTGCCTTGCTGAGATTCAGCAGGAAACAACATGCCAGTGAGGCGCTTGATTTACGACAGCCAGACTCACTTAAATTCCACGCTCATCATGATGTTTGAACAAGAACGAGCCATCAATGAGTATTGGTATGACCTGGATGGTAGGACAGGCTCTGTGGAGGTGGGGATTTTTTGTCCGCTTTAGTGCGCACTGCATAAACTAAAGCTCTTTGTGTTGCGGTAAGCACAGCGTTTGATCTGTCAGTGTGAAGTGGGCATGACTTTTAAACTACCCGATGGACATGTACACACGCCAGACACTTTAAAGCAACACTTTATTCCACAAATGTAGGAATGTAGTATGATTTCTGCCCTTTCGAGATTGAAACACAACTCTGCGCCAACAACGTAATTTTTTGTGGGACTTTTGCCATGGATCCCCCTCCGGCATGCCACGGTCAAGGTGTTAGGCTCCTTGAAACAACTTTTCCATCACTTTTGTGGCCAGAAACAGTCCCCGTAGGTATTAGAATTGGCCTGTTCATTGAAGTCTTTGGTGCTTCGTCAAGTGACAGGCGGCCTATTGGGCCAATCAAAGTTCCGGGGAACATGCCCTTTAAAGTCACTGGACCCAAAAGGGCTCAGGGCGGGATAAGTGGAGCTCCCATTATTGGCAAATAGCGGGTGTACGTTACTGCAGCATATTGTGTGCACCTGTGACTTGATGTTAATTACACACGCTACGCTGCATAGCCTGCAGGATCCTAAAATTAAGGCATGCTGATTAAGTAGCGTGAGTAACAGGAGGTTACTGGCCCTATTTTTGTTAGTGAATCAACCCCAATGAATTGTAAAGATAATTCACAGAACATGAGTAGCAAAGAAAAGAGTCTCATTATTTTATTTTCATTTATAACATTTAATCACTCTGTCCTATTTGCAGTTTAGAAACCATACTCTGTATTTTTATCTGTAAACCAAGCAGAGCTAATGACATTTTGGAATTTCCTGCAGTAAAACCTTATCTCAAGCCGTCTCTCAGGTTCAGAACACAGGACTGAGTTCAACCCAGTTGGTTGAATAGCTTGGAGAAGCTCTTTTGCATAGATAACTCAGGTTTTTAAACTCTTCCTGTGCTGAAAACAACATTATTTTCTGCTTCAGGTTTGCTTTAACACCTTTGGCGTTATGATTCTTTCCAGATTTTAGGGTCTAAAAGCAATGCAATTTTTTTGCACCCTTTCAGACACTAAAACCTGGAAAAAAAAATCATGCTGCCAGGGATATCTGCAGCAGTTCCAGCATATCACTCACCTCCCTGGCTCCAGCGCTGCAGTTTTCCCTCCATCCTCCGGGTGGTGCTGCAACCCTAATGTGAGATTGCTGGCTGTTGTCATGACGACAGCCGGCAATCTCACCAGGGGGAAGCAGAGCCTCGGAGGCGCGGAAGAAGAATGGCGGCTGACTTCGGGATCCCTTGGGAGGTATGTTGCAACCGCCCGCTGCCCACATTGCTCTGCATAGAGCCTCCGGCGGCTCCCCCTAGCACAGGTCGGGATTACTGCTCTGAGCTGCAGTTTTCCACCCCGACCCTAGCTCAGGATTACCGCCAAGGAGGTTAAGCAGGTGTGGTCCTCTAAGTTGGTGAGTGAGTATTAGTCTTATCTAATATCTTCTATATCAGTGTTCCTGCTGGTGGACGATGTGCTGCAGCATATGCAGATAGCTGCTTATTCTACCCAAGCCTCTTTGCAATATACTCTTTAACATACTCTGCAAATTTGGTGATTTTAGCATGTACGGGGGCTTTACTATTAACTGCCATTGACTTCAATGTAAAATGCGAATGCAAATTTTTTGGAACAATCATTGGTGTAAAAAGTGAATGGGCAAACAAACATTTGTTAGCTGTTCATACAAATGTAAACAAATGTTTGTTCACTGGGAACTGTCCGCCAGTGAACATGTTCATCCATCAAGAAAACGAGAGAGAACACCGAGAGCCCAATATAAGTGCAGTATGTACTGGATTGATGTGGGTTATGGGAGGCATGTAAAGTTATACTCACAAACATGGGGTACCACTAAGGCAATCACTGTAGATGCAGGTGGAGAGATTAGATCTGTCCTCACTCAGGATTAAGAAACCACTCTCTGTAGATCTGGAAGCAATAGGTTAGCACCCTTTCACCATGGGAGGACTTGAACAATGTGGAAATGAACAGTGGTGCTAAAAGGATAAAAGTAGTTAAAACTTGGGAGAGAGGAGAGGCAGTGGTGGACTTACCTCCTCCAAGCAGACACAAAAACAGGTTGATGTTATATCAACAATTACATTTATTTATATATACACTCCAAAGGGTCAAAGCATTGCATTTCGCAGGTGTGGCCAAGCTTCATCAGGCAATAGGGGATGAAGCATACAGCAACAAGTGTCTATGACATCCATCGCTATTGCTGGACTTGTCAGTTTCCACATTAGCAGAACAACCTGTATGTGAAAATCTAACTCCCCTCCATGTGGCTGGACCTGCTTATGGGTACCGTGACACTGGCCTCATCAACAGACAAGAATTCAACTGATGATATTTCACTATAAAATGGAGACAATGATTTCAGTCTCTATAAAGAAAAATGAAGTATTTACACAGTATACAGAGTATAAACAAATAATAAGCAGTCACCGATAGAATTGTAAAACATTTAGCAAACAGATATGGTAACAATTTAAGGTAAAATATAACACAGAATTAATAATCATCAGAACATAAGCAGCCCTAATCCAATTTTACCAAGCCTGTGATTCCAAACCATGTAGTTATTAAAAAAAGGGGGTTTTAAAGGATACCCGAGGTGACATGTGACATGATGAGATAGACATGGGTATGTACAGTGCCAAGCACACTAATAACTAGGCTGTGTTCCTTTTTTTCTTTCTCTGCCTGAAAGTGTTAAACATCAGGTATGTAAGTGGCTGACTCAGTCCTGACTCAGACAGGAAGTGACTACAGTGTGACCCTCACTGATAAGAAATTCCAACTATAAAACACTTTCCTAGCAGAAAATGGCTTTTGAGAGCAGGAAAAAGATAAAAAGGGTCAATAGTTGATAGATTTTAGCTCTGGCATACTTCAATGAATGTGTCATTGAGCAAAAACAATAAAACAGTTAACACTTAAAAAGTAGATTTAAACATAAAATAAAACTGTGGAATATCTTAAAAAGTCATTTTAGGAGAAGGAAGATAAATATAATTAATTAGTTTATTTTCGCTTCAAGTGTCCTTTAACTACTTCCCGACTGCCCATAGGTTGCAGAAAGGGGTCGTGCGTCCCCCATGGGTGTTTTTCAATCGTGTCTTAAGTGATTAAAGATGAATTTCCTACTTCACTAGACTGAACATATACATCCTGTATATATTTATTTTATTTATAAAGCGCCAACATATCCCATGGCACTGTACAATGTAGGAAAACAAACACGGGATACATAATGATAAAGACAATGATATACACCAAATATGGACAGTGGTACAAAATACAGAACTGGTGATTACAATAACAAATTTAAAGAGACTCTGAAGCGAGTTGAGACATGATGACTAAAATGTATAACAGAGTGCAAGCTATTAAATGAATAACATTCCAAGACACAAAAGGGGAGAGAGCCCTGCCCTTGCGAGCTTACAATCGAAAGGAATGGGGTGCAAACAAGAGGTGGGAGAAGTACACAGTATATATACAGGCAGTGTGTGATTAGGATATATACAGTGGAGGAAATAATTATTTGACCCCTCACTGATTTTGTAAGTTTGTCCAATGACAAAGAAATGAAAGTCTCAGAACAGTATCATTTCAATGGTAGGTTTATTTTAACAGTGGCAGATAGCACATCAAAAGGAAAATCGGAAAAAATAACCTTAAATAAAAGATAGCAACTGATTTGCATTTCATTGAGTGAAATAAGTTTTTGAACCCCTACCAACCATTAAGAGTTCTGGCGCCCACAGAGTGGTTAGACACTTCTACTCAATTAGTCACTCTCATTAAGGACACCTGTCTTAACTAGTCACCTGTATAAAAGACACCTGTCCACAGAATCAATCAATTAAGCAGACTCCAAACTCTCCAACATGGGAAAGACCAAAGAGCTGTCCAAGGAGGTCAGAGACAAAATTGTAGACCTGCACAAGGCTGGAATGGGCTACAAAACCATTAGCAAGAAGCTGGGAGAGAAGGTGACAACTGTTGGTGCGATTGTTCGAAAATGGAAGGAGCACAAAATGACCATCAATTGACCTCGCTCTGGGGCTCCACGCAAGATCTCACCTCGTGGGGTGTCAATGGTTCTGAGAAAGGTGAAAAAGCATCCTAGAACTACACGGGAGGAGTTAGTAAATGACCTCAAATTAGCAGGGACCAGTCACCAAGAAAACCATTGGAAACACATTACACCGCAATGGATTAAAATCCTGCAGGGCTCGCAAGGTCCCCCTGCTCAAGAAGGCACATGTGCAGGCCCGTCTGAAGTTTGCCAATGAACACCTGAATGATTCTGTGAGTGACTGAGAGAAGGTGCTGTGGTCTGATGAGACCAAAATAGAGCTCTTCGGCATTCACTCAACTCGCTGTGTTTGGAGGAAGAAAAATGCTGCCTATGACCCCCAAAACACCGTCCCCACCGTAAAGCATGGGGGTGGAAACATTTTGCTTTGGGGGTGTTTTTCTGCTAAGGGCACAGGACAACTTAATCGCATTAACGGGAAAATGGACGGAGCCATGTATCGTGAAATCCTGAACGACAACCTCCTTCCCTCTGCCAGGAAACTGAAAATGGGTCGTGGATGGGTGTTCCAGCACGACAATGACCCAAAACATACAGCAAAGGCAACAAAGGAGTGGCTCAAGAAGAAGCACATTAAGGTCATGGAGTGGCCTAGTCAGTCTCCGGACTTTAATCCAATAGAAAACCTATGGAGGGAGCTCAAGCTCAGAGTTGCACAGAGACAGCCTCGAAACCTTAGGGAGATGATCTGCAAAGAGGAGTGGACCAACATTCCTCCTAAAATGTGTGCAAACTTGGTCATCAATTACAAGAAACGTTTGACCTCTGTGCTTGCAAACAAGGGTTTTTCCACTAAGTATTAAGTCTTTTATTGTTAGAGGGTTCAAAAACTTATTTCACGTCAATGAAATGCAAATCAGTTGCTATCTTTTAAGGTTATTTTTTCGATTTTCCTTTTGATGTGCTATCTGCCACTGTTAAAATAAACCAACCATTGAAATGATACTGTTCTGAGACTTTTCATTTCTTTGTCATTGGACAACCTTACAAAATCAGTGAGGGGTCAAATAATTATTTCCTACCACTGTATATATTAACCTTGCGTTAAGCCATCGGATTCAGATGTTTGCAGCCAACAAAGCAAACCCATTGCTCTAAACATTTGCAACAAGATGCTCTACAACCTTGCGGCAGGGAACACACGTCTTTCAGTTTGCTGCGTGCATTTTTCTGCATACGTTTTCTGCACACCAAGTGTGTTTCTATGCAGAAAAACACATGTTTTTTCACAGCAGCTAATGCAACTGATACAGAAAACTGACAAAATGTGCAGAATCATGATGCAGAATGTCAGTTCTTTTTCTGCACGTGAAAAACACATTAAGTGTGAACTAACCCATTGATTAACATGAGTTCTGTGCAGAATTTCTGTGCAGAAAACGCGTACGAAAACTGTCAAGTGTGTTTGCTGCCTGAATCTGAGTCTGCTTACATATTTTCATTAGAAACATTAACAAGCTTTGTGCATCTGCTTGTAGTTAGGAGAATGTACATATAATATATTTTTATTTACACAAACACACACACTTTGTAGCATGCACTGGATAGCATGAAAGAGTCATTTTAAGAAGGAAATACCACTCACCACACCACCACGCCGAAATGGGAGCCGGTCCAGGCATAGTAAAACCCAAACGACACCCGTAGAAGGAAAGTACGCTCAAGCAAATGGCATAAAAGTCCAAACTTTATTGGCCAATCGTTCTGGACAGAGACATATCAGCTCACGCGTATCGTAGCACAAACCCCTTAGTCATTGCTAAGGAGTGAGTTTGTGGTCCGATGGGCATGAGCTGATATGTCTCTGTCCAGAACAATTGGCCAATAAAGTTTGGACTTTTATGCTATTTGGTTGAGTAGACTTTCCTTCTACCTTTAGCATGAAAAAGTCCTCATGTGTACTGTAAAAATACTTCTATGTGAATCTTGCAAGAAATAAAATTATTAAAGAAAAAAACCCTTTCTAAAAGAACACTTATGGCCAAGACATTCACCAGACTCAGTGGATGTTATTGGCTGCTGCACTCCACACTGCATCCGGCTATGATGGGGAGATGGAGGACAGTATGCTCTGCCCAGCTCAGGTTCACAGTGTTCTCCCCAGAGCCTTTCAAGTGGGCGGGCCGCCCACCTAAGATTGTTCCCCCGCCCAGCTGTCATTTGCCCTGGTCTGCGGCAGAATTACTTTCCTTCTCTTGATTTATTACAGCAAGCAGCAGCTGTGTCTGTGTAGCTGGCCGCTGTCACTCAGGCATGCTATCACCGCCCTCCTCCCCAGCTCCTGTCAGTAGTGTGGAGGGGCAGGGAAAGCTCGTTACAAGCAGTGGGGTCAAGAAGTACATGTGAAAGTAGTAACAGCCGTTGCAAGGAGCTGAAGTATGCTTTGTTATTTCAGGCATGTTTGTCTTTCCTCCCCCGCAATTAAGCGTCTGTAAGAAAAATAAACTCACCCTGCTGCCTGGCCGCTGTGTATCTATCTGAATGTGCTGCACTCGTCTCCTGCTTTTAAGAATAGATCCCAGGTCAGTTACAGCAGGGCCAGATATCCCACAAGGCAACAGAGGCAGTTGCTTGCTAGAAGTCCCTCTGCTAAATGAATGGGCATGGAGAGCATGTGTGCTTTACCTGCTAATGGATTAGAAGCTGTTGGACACTTAATGGCAGCTGTTCAGCTTCTGTGCCGGTGTGCTGTGCTCTGCACTTACTACACTGTGCAGTACAGAGCTCGGGAAGCTGTGATGAAGGCGATGCAGCTGCTATGAAGAAAGTTTGCCTGTTTGCCTCCCCCCTCCTGTGCATCATGTTGCCTGCATCACCCCTCACAGTCCTCTCTACACACTTCTGTCTGCTATGGGGCTGTTAGGCAAGTCTTCCTGTGTGTCATTGCAATGACACCCAAAATAACAGCATTCAAGTCATATGTTTATGGCCCCCTGGACAGCAGTGTGCACACTATGCAGTCCTCAACAGGTAAACAAGCAAGGTCTTCAAATACACCCTGACTGAGAATGCCCCTCCCCAACAGCATCACTATGTTTGAGATCCCCACCCTTCCTCTATTAGTAGCAGCCAGTGTTAACCCCTTTTCTCCCACCAGTGCGATTCCTCCCCCCAGCAGTACCCAGCGTGAACACACACACACACACACACACACACACACACACACACACACACACACACCACCCAGTAGCATCCGGTGTGACCTCTCACTGACTAGCACCCAGCATGACCTTCCCCACCCGGCTACTTTTTCATGCCACCCGGCTGGAAAAAATTCTGGGGAGAACCCTGGGTTCACTGTAGGCAAAGATAGGTTTCACTGATCCTTACTTATCATCACTGTGAGTGCTCTGATGTCTTGAAAGATGTGACTTATGTTTAAAACATTTTCCGCACTCAGTACATGAATATGGCTTCTCACCAGAATGCACTCGCTCATGACTATTAAGGTGTGACTTATGTGAAAAACATTTCCCACACTCACTACATGAATATGGCTTCTCGCCAGTATGTAATCGCTCATGACTGACAAGGTGTGATATTTGTGCAAAACATTTACCACATTCAGCACATGAATAGGGCTTCTCTCCAGTGTGAGTTCTCTCATGTGTGAGAAGATTTGATTTGCGTCCAAAAGTTTTCCCACACTCAGTACATGAGTACGGCTTCTCACCAGTGTGACATCTCTCATGGCTGACAAGGGTTCCTTTATCGCTAAAACATTTCCCACACTCAGTACAAGTATATGGCTTTTCACCAGTGTGAGATCTCTTATGTTTGACAAAGTTTGATTTATTTCCAAAACATTTCCCACACTCAGTACATGAATAGGTCTTTACACCAGTGTGAGATCTCTCATGTTTGACAAGGTTTGATTTATGTCCAAAACTTTTCCCACACTCAGTGCACGAATACGGCTTCTCACCGGTGTGAGATATCTCATGAATGACAAGGTTTGGTTTATGTCTGAAACTTTTCCCACACTGAGTACATGAATATGGCTTCTCACCAGTGTGAGATCTTTCATGTTTCACAAGATGTGATTTCTGTACAAAGCATTTCCCACATTCAAGACATGAATAACGCTTCTCAGCAGTGTGAGATATCTCATGATTGACAAGATGTGATTTCTGTATAAAGCATTTCCCACACTCAGGACATGAATATGGCTTCTCCCCAGTGTGAGATCTCTCATGCTTGATAAGATGTGATTTCTGTACAAAGCATTTCCCACACTCATGACATGAAAAGGGCTTCTCACCAGTGTGAAGTTTCTCATGTAAGACAAAACTTGATTTCCAAACGAAACATTTCCCACACACCGCACATGAATAGGGCTTCTCACCAGTGTGAGTTCTCTTGTGTGTGACAAAATGTGATTTCACTATAAAACATTTCCCACACTCAGGACATGAATAGGGCTTCTCACCAGTGTGAATTTTCTCATGTAAGACAAAACTTGATTTCCAAAGAAAACATTTCCCACACTCAGCACAAGAATAGGGCTTCTCGCCAATGTGAGTTCTCTCATGTCTGACAAGATGTGGTTTCCGTACAAAGTATTTTCCACATGTGGAACAGGAATAAGACCCTTCATCAATGGTAGAGCCCAGCTGGGTATGAGGCCTCTCAGCGTTAGACAGGTGAGGGGAGTGTGGGGGAATATTTGGGGTAACCAGGATATCTGCAGGAGACTCTTGTCCAGTGACATCATCATCTGTTGTACAGTTTGTGGATCCAGAGAGACAAGTCCCTGAGAGGTTTCTGATGCCAGGACTCTGCGCTGCAAATAGAGAAACATCATCACTTCCTGTTACAGAATTCTGAGAGGAGGAACAATGATCATTAGGGATGGGCAGTGAGCTGCTGCTAATTCCAAGTTGATGCAAAGTTTAGAAATGCAGCAGATGTAGCAGTTTTTCATACAATATGCACCATCTCAGAGTTATTGGCATGTCACTGACCATCACCAGTTATCAGCCTGACAAAGAACTGCAGAGGGTTGTGTTCATTACAGGTGGCTGGATAGTGTAATTGTTAAGAGCTCTGCCTCTGACACAGGAGACCGGGATTTAAATCTCAGCTCTTCCTGTTCAGTAAGCCAGCACCTATTCAGAAAGGAGACCTTAGGCAAGACTCCCTAATACTGCTATTGCCTACTCAGCACGCCCTTGTGGCTGCAGCTCTGGTGTTTTGAGTCATCCAGGAGAAAAGGGCAATATAAATGTCTTGTCTTAGAATTCAGCCAATCAAATGCATTTTCTGAGACCGGATTTAAACTTGGTTGGGACTTGAGTGGTTCATTTTCAATCTGCATATATTTGCATACAAATTACATAGATGTTCATAAACTCAGAAACATTTGCATCTTATTGATCCTCCCTATACAGGACCTGTATTAAAAGACCTCAGTCTACAGAAGCAAATCCATCAATCAATCAGATTCTAAATTAGCCCGCATGGCCAGGACCAAAGAGCTGTGCAATGATGTCAGGGACACAACTGTAGACCTGCACAAGGCTGGACTGGGCTACAAGACTATTGCCAAGCAGATGGATGATTTTGGACATAAAGTGCATTCAAATGTAAATTATTTTCATGAGGAATGGGAGGGGTACTGGATGGATCAGCTATTATTACCTTATTACAGACTGGTAGAACTAATTGAAACACCACATAGTAGATTTCTATTGGTTGGAACATATCTGTGATTATAGCTACATGAGGTAATTTAGTGACTTTCAGAGTTGGAAAGTCCTTATCTGATCAGCATTGCATTTCTGCTGCGAGATGTATCACAATGCTTCTTACTCATCCTCTCCACAGAACAGGGTGCTAAAAAACCATCAGGGTGTCTGTACTGTTTTTGATAGTAAGCTGTCACCAAATACAATCAAGAGCCATGGTTTAAGATAACAAAAATGTAACTTGAGTGGGTAGCATAACCCCTAATATGGCTAGTCTGTGAGCAGTGACACAGTCAGAACCAGGGCTGTGGAGTCGGAGTCGAGGAGTCGGGGCAATTTTGGGCACCCGGAGTCGGAGTTGGAGTCGGAGTCATGGTTTCAGAAACTGAGGAGTCGGAGTCGCATGATTTTTGTACAAAATCCACAGCCCTGTTAAGTATTAGACTAAGGAGTCGGAGTCGAGGAGTCGGAGTCTAAACAATTTTGGGTACCCGGAGTCATGGTTTCAGAAACTGAGGAATCGGAGTTGGAGTCGGAAGATTTTTGTACCGACTCCACAGCCCTGGTCAGAACAGCAATAAAGATACACATTTATTCTAGATTTAGTGCTGATTACTAACCTGTCCTGCCCTCTGTGAGAGTGTCCTCCTCTTTACTTGTTATCACTTTACCCTCCTCTATAGACCGCTTATCACACCTTACATATGTCTCCTCTTCTTCCTCTTTACTTGTCCTTGTGTCACCCTCCTCTACAGGCAGCTCATCACCACTCACATCTGTCTCTTCTTCCTCCTCTTTACTTGTCATCATTTCACCCTCATCTATAGACCGCTTATCTTGCTTCACATATCTCTCTTCTTCTTCCTCTTTACTTGTTCTCATCATGTCACCCTCCTCCACAGACTGCTGATCACCCCTCCCATACGTCTCTTCTTCCTTTTTAATTGTCCCTTTTATGTCACCTTCCTCCATAGACTGCTGATAACCCCTCACATAAGTCTCTTCTTCTTTAATTGTCCCCATCATTTCTCCTTCCTCCATAGACTCCTGATCACTCCTCACATACATCTCTTCTTCTTTCATCGTCTTCATTATTTTAACCTCTTCCACAGACTGTTGATCATCCCTCACACATTTATTTTCTTCTTCCACTTTAATTGCCCCTATCATGTTACCCTCCTCTGCAGACTGCTGATCATTCTTCACATATGTCTTTTCTTCTTCCTCTTTAATTCTCCTCATCATGTCACCCTCCTCCATAGACTGCTGATCACTCCTGACATACGTCTCTTCTTCCTCTTTAATTGTCCTCATCATGGACTGCTGATCACCCTTCGCACGTGTCTCTTCTTCTTATGCTTTAACCACAGTGGTTATATATATATATATATTAGTTCTCCACCCTAAAGCAAAAAAATGAGAAATAGTTTTCTTCAACACAGAAGTGTAGAAGTGTACATGTGTCACATTGTAAAAGATGCGTTACACATGTCAATGAGTGTGCTGGTAGCAATGCACTGTAGTTTATGTGTTAATATAACAGATTCTACTCTATCACATTGCAGCTGATGCAGTGAGAACACTTTTGGACTTTACCATCACATTGCCCTGCAGCACACGAAATAGTAATCATTGCAACGCAGGTCATGCATCAGTGTGATACTGGGCAGCACGGTGGCATAGTGGTTAACACTCTCGCCTTGTAGCGCTGTGTTCCCGATACGTTATTTTCTCCCCATGTCTGTGTGGGTTTCCTCCGGACACTATGGTTTCCTCCCACATCCCAAAAACATACAGATAAGTTAATTGGCTTCCCTCTAAATTGGCACTAGCCTACGATACATAGACTACACAATACATACATAGACATATTATTATGGTAGGGATTAGATTGTGAGCTTCTCTCAGGGACAGTTAAGTGTCAAAAAAAATATACTCTGTACTGTGGGAATATGTTGTCATATAAATACTAAATAATAATAACCAGCCTGACATGTGTGACTGAAAGAAGGCAGCATGCCCATCATTTAACCACTGAGCTACTGGATAGCAAGATGGTGCTCTACTGCATTGGCCAGTTTAAACCAAATGAAACAATAAGGTTTTATGTCTTTCAGACACATAAGTATTGGCCAGCAACGCAGGGGGCCACATTAAGTGCAGGTTCTGCATGGCCAGTCCCATTCAGTTACACTGAATGTGATCACGCAGCCAGGGCTGTGGAGGAGTAATTTTGGGTACCTGGAGTCGGAGTCGGTGGTTTCAATAAAGTGAGGAGTCAGAGTAGGATGATTTTTAAACAAAATCCATAGCTTTTGTAAAAATTAGACTAAGGAGTCGGAGTCAAGAAGTCAATTTTGGGTACCTGGAGTCGGTGGTTTCATAAACTGAGGAGTCGGAAGATTTTTGTACCGAATCCACAGCCCTGCACACAGCACAACGCACTGAAACGTATGCCATTTCCCAGTATAGGTAGCCAGATCCCCTCTAGTATGTGTAGTCAGATATCACCCAGTATAAATAGCAATACGACTCCCCTCCAGTAGGTAGCTGGATCACCCTCCAGTATAAGTAGCAATATGTCCCTTCAGTATACATAGCCAGTTAACCCCCCAGTTCAGGTAGCCAGATGCCCCCCCCCCCCAGTGCAGGCAGCCAGATATTCTGCCCATATAGGTAGCCAGAGTGCCCCCAGTATAGGTATCTGGATTATCCCCCAGTACAGGGAGCCAGAGTGCCCCCAGTATAGGTAGCTGCATCACCCTCCAGTAAAGGTAGCCAAATGTCCCCCTTCCCTCAGTATAGGTAGCTCCTTCACTCTGCAGTATTGGTAGCCAGAGTTCCCCCAGTATAGATAGCTGCATCACCCTCCAGTATAGGTAGCCAGATGTCTCCTCCACCCTCCCCAGTACAGGTACAGTACAGATCAAAAGTTTGGACACACCTCATTCAAAGAGTTTTCTTTATTTTCATGACTATGAACATTGTAGATTCACACTGAAGGCATCCAAACTATGAATTAACACATGTGTAAGTATAGTACATAACCAAAAAGTGTGAAACAACTGAAGATATGTAATATTCTAGGTTCTTCAAAGTAGCTACCTGTTGCTTTGATTACTGCTTTGCACACTCTTGGCATTCTCTTGATGAGCGTCAAGAGGTAGTCACCTGAATTGGTTTTCACTTCACAGGTGTGCCCTGTCAGGTTTAATAAGTGGGATTTCTTGCCTTATAAATGGGGTTGGGACCATCAGTTGCGTTGTGAAGAAGTCAGGTGGATACACAGCTGATGGTCCTACTGAATAGACTGTTAGAATTTGTATTATGGCAAGAAAAAAGCAGCTTAGTAAAGAAAAACGAGTGGCCATCATTACTTTAAGAAATTAAGGTCAGTCAGTCCAAAAAATTGGGAAAACTTTGAAAGTGTCCCCAAATGCAGTCTCAAAAACCATGAAACGCTACAAAGAAACTGGCTCACATGCGGACCGCCCCAGGAAAGGAAGACCAAGAGTCACCTCTGCTATGGAGGATAAGTTCATCCGAGTCACCAGCCTCAGAAATCGCAGGTTAATAGCTCAGATTAGAGACCAGGTCAATGCCACACAGAGTTCTAGCAGCAGACACATCTCTAGAACAAATGTTAAGAGGAGACTGTGTGAATCAGGACTTCATGGTAGAATATCTGCTAGGAAACCACTGCTAACGACAGGCAACAAGCAGAAGAGACTTCTTTGGGCTAAAGAACACAAGAAATTTACATTAGAACAGTGGAAATCTGTGCTTTGGTCTGGTGAGTCCAAATTTGAGATTTTTGGTTCCAACCACCGTGTCTTTGTGCGACGCAGAAAAGGTGAACAGATGGTCTCTACATGCCTGGTTCCCACCGTGAAGCATGGAGGAGGAGGTGTGATGGTGTGGGCGTGCTTTTCTGGTGACACTGTTGGGGATTTATTCAAAATTGAAGGCATACTGAACAAGCATGGCTACCACAGCATCTTGCAGCGGCATGCTATTCCATCCGGTTTGCGTCTAGTTGGACCATCATTTATTTTTCAACAGGACAATGACCCCAAACACACCTCCAGGCTGTGTAAGGGCTATTTGACCAGGAAGGAGAGTGAAGGGGTGCTTAACCAGATGACCTGGCCTCCACAGTCACCAGACCTGAACCCAATCGAGATGGTTTGGGGTGAGCTGGACCGCAGAGTGAAGGCAAAAGGGCCAACAAGTGCTAAGTATCTCTAGGAACTCCTTCAAGACTGTTGGAAGACCATTTCAGGTGACTACCTCTTGAAGCTCATCAAGAGAATACCAAGAGTGTGCAAAGCAGTAATCAAAGCAAAAGGTGGCTACTTTGAAGAACCTAGAATATTACATATTTTCAGTTGTTTTACACTTTTTGGTTATGTATTATACTTTTAACATGTGTTAATTCATAGTTTGGATGCCTTCAATGTGAATCTACAATGGTCAGTCATGAAAATAAAGATAACTCTTTGAATGAGAAGGTGTGTCCAAACTTTTGGTCTGTAGTGTAGATCAGTGTATCCCCAGTATAGCTAGCCAGATGCCCCACCTTCTTTATAGGTATTAAGACCACCCTATATGGACCCAGATGTCCCCCCCACCCCCAGCAAAGGTAGCTAGTTTCCCCCATAGTATAGGTGGCTTAAAGTTTCCCCATGAAAGCTACCCTGATTGCTTCCCCCCCCCCCCCCATAGGCAGTAAGACCACCCTATACAATGTCCCCCCAAGTAAAGGTAGACAGTTTCCCTCATAATATATGTAGTAAGATTTCTCCCCAGTAGAGTTGGGCCGAACCTCCGATTTTAGGTTCGCGAACCGGGTTCGCGAACTTTCGCGGAAGGTTCGGTTCGCGTTAAAGTTCGCGAACCGCAATAGACTTCAATGGGGATGCGAACTTTGAAAAAAAAAATATTTATGCTGGCCACAAAAGTGATGGAAAAGATGTTTCAAGGGGTCTAACACCTGGAGGGGGGCATGGCGGAGTGGGATACATGCCAAAAGTCCCCAGGAAAAATCTGGATTTGACGCAAAGCAGCGTTTTAAGGGCAGAAATCATAATGAATGCTAAATGACAGGCCTAAAGTGCTTTAAAACATCTTGCATGTGTATACATCAATCAGGTAGTGTAATTAAGGTACTGCTTCACACTGACACACCAAACTGTTCACTGAACAGAACAGGTATACAGTGGCGGGTTCACTGAACAGAACAGGTATGCAGTGGCGGGTTCACTGAACAGAACAGGTATACAGTGGCGGGTTCACTGAACAGAACAGGTATGCAGTGGCGGGTTCACTGAACAGAACAGGTATACAGTGGCGGGTTCACTGAACAGAACAGGTATGCAGTGGCGGGTTCACTGAACAGAACAGGTATACAGTGGCGGGTTCACTGAACAGAACAGGTATGCAGTGGCGGGTTCACTGAACAGTACAGGTATGCAGTGGCAGGTTCACTGAACAGGTATGCAGTGGTGGGTTCACAGTACAGGTATGCGGTGGTGGGTTCACAGAACAGGTATGCAGTGGTGGGTTCACAGTACAGGTATGCAGTGGTGGGTTCACAGAACAGGTATGCAGTGGTGGGTTCACAGAACAGGTATGCAGTGGTGGGTTCACAGTACAGGTATGCAGTGGTGGGTTCACAGAACAGGTATGCAGTGGTGGGTTCACAGTACAGGTATGCAGTGGTGGGTTCACAGTACAGGTATGCAGCCAGGGACAAGCTAAGCCTAACCAATCTTTCCCTATGAGAGAGAGTGTGCAGCAGCTCGCCCTACTCTCACTAATGCAGGCAGGCAGTGGCACACGAGTGACCGTAATGGCCGCCGCTGCCTGCCTTATATAAGGGGGGTGGGGCTCCAGGGGCTAGTGTAGCCTAATTGGCTACACTGGGCCTGCTGACTGTGATGTTGAGGGTCAAAGTTGACCTTCATGGTGCATTATGGGGCGAACCGAACTTCCGCAAAAGTTCGCCTGCGGGACGCGAACGCAAACCACGGAAGTTCGCATGGAACCGTTCGCAGGCGAACCGTTCGGCCCAACTCTACTCCCCAGTATAGGGAGGTAGATTTCTTTATACAGTATGTTAAGGAAATCTAATCGGAACGCGTACCACTATAAACTTTCGGTTTTGGTTGGTTGTTTCTGATATTTTGTGTCGGATTCTTTCTACTTTATATCACGGCACCCAGGACCTAGTGGGCACTATTCCACTTCATATGCCTAAGCTGTTTATTTTTGTCACACATCAATGTATCTGTATTTTCTCTATATGTTATTAATAGATTTAATTAAAGTAAACCTGAGATGAAGGGAAGACAAGGATTTTTACTTCCCTGGGTCTTCTTCCAGCCCTCGTAGTCTGTCAGCTCCATCAATGTTTTCCCCATCCCATCTGCTATGCTGTCTCCAGCCCCGTATTGCGCATGCACCATCCCAGCCGCGCCCGTCACCATTCTACACTGCACAATCCCAGCCACCATTCTGCGCATGCATGATCCCAGCAACGACTGCTCCCGTCACCATTCTGCGCATGCACGATCCCAGCTGCGCATGCTGCCGTGACCCTTCTGCGCATGCACCATCCCAGCCGCACCTGCTCCCATGACCATTCTGCGCATGCACCATGGCAGCCACTCCTGTTCCCATTCTGGGCATGCACCATCCCAGCCACGCCCACTCCTATGACCATTTTGCACGTGCCAAATTCATTAAGAATGTAATTGGGCTTGTGCCAGGGTTTGTTAAGTCTGTAACTGGGATTTTCTCTTATTCATCTCAGGCTTACTTTAAAGAAATCTATACATAACATATAAAGAAAATACAAATTAAAATATGTTGGTGTGTGAAAATAAACAGCTTATGCATATTACAGGGAACCTGAAGTGACCTGGTCATCCTGATGATCCTCTGCTGATACTTTTATCCATAGCCCCGAACAAGCATGCAGATCAGATATTTCTGACCCAAATCTGACAAAATTAGCTGCATATTTGTTTCGGGTGTGTTATTTAGACACTACTGCAACCAAAGAGATTAGAAGGACTACCAGGCCACTGGTATTGTTTAAAAGGATATATGCAGCCTCCATATAGCTCTCACTTCAGTTTCCCTTTAAGGCCTGGGACCCACTAGCAGCGCTTTTGTAAGTGTAAAGGTCATGTAAAATTATATAACTGCTGAGACAAGACATGCTAAACTTGATTTTAAATGCTGAACTGAAGTTTTGCCATTCATATGCGGATACTGAATATTGGATGAGCTGGATATTGCACCGATTTAACTGAAAAAAATGGGCCGGCTGATCATAGTGATCAAACTATGCAGCAGCAGGAGGGAAGGAAAAGGACTGGGACTCACCTTTCCGACATTCCCCCGGTGATCGTCGCTCCCCTCCGCCCGGCATCCCTGCTTGTTTTTCCTCTAATGTTAGGTCCCGGCTTGATGACGTCATCAAGCCGGGACCAGAAACTTAGTGGCAGTGAGAGCAGGGATGCCGGGGAGAGAGGAGGGGGTAGAGCTGCTCATTGCTGGAGCTTGGGAGGTGAGTAATGGCTGCTGGCTATACAGGGGACACCTATCTATATTGGGGACACCCATGCCTAGCTGTCTATACTGGGGATACCGCTGCCTGGCTATCTAAACGTACCCCCCCATGTAAAAATGCTCTGGTCCTAAAGGGGGGGGGTTAGGCTGCCGGTCCCCAGGAAGTGATACTATCAAAGGACATGTGTCAGTTTGTGATTAAGTGCAGGGACACAGGAGGCAGAGTGGCTGCTGCATGCAGCTTCAGCCAGTGTTCCAACATTTCATCATACCCATCAAAATAGCATACAAATGCTACTGAGCATATGCAAGGTCATGAAGCATATAAATTAACCCCATAATGCCCACCAGCAGCACTGGCTGTAAACCGCTTATATCTCTTATTACACTGAAGTTCCAGAGTTGTAATGGGTATAGTTTGAGTGTTGTAATTGCTTTAAAGTAATGATTTGCAATAAAGAAACGTTTTGACATATTAATGATTCCACACTTTAAAGCTTATTTGATGCTTCAGGACAGTCGCCTGTTAGATAAAAATTTCTTGTAAATGGAAGGACTTTGGAAGAGGGTTTTGTGCTTCTGCACCGACGAGAGAAGAGTAGGAAAGCGCCTGTCCACTGTAGTAGACGGGGAGATTGGGTGACTCTCCAAGAGGAATAGAACTGCAAGTTCAATTTTGTGCCCGGCCTCCAGCTCCTTCAAAGCTCCTGCAGTCAGCCTCATCTCTGCACTCTATGTTATGAGTTTTCCTGCCATTTCATGCCGCTAATAGGAAGGAGCTGAGGAAGAGAGCGGAGATGTTGTCTCTGACTGACAGCGGGCAGATGCATTGATACACACACTGTTAATTGTAATGTGCAGAGTGCAGATGAAAGAGTTTCAGCCATGGATGGCAGGCGGTCACGTAATTTAGCGGGGTGGCGCGCCCTCCTGATAGACTTTAAAGATCACTGCATTATCATTGCACACTCCACACATAACACCCAACTTTTAGCTCATTTTATCATATCAAAGAAATAAAAGTGAAGCGTGTTATTCCTTTAATCCAAGAACTATGGCACTACATGAAATGCAGTATCACGCTTGCATTTCAGTCAGGGCTAAGTGTGCTGGATAGGTATGGAAGGACCCAGGGCCGGAGCTGCCATACATGCAAACAGGGCAATTGCTCCAGGGCCCTGGACCTCTGTAGGAGCCCCTGTGCCACGAGATCCTGCCAAGTGGTCTCCCCCCACTGCTCCCGGGGGCCCCTGCACATGTAACTGCATTGGCTGCACCATCCATGTAGTCTTCAGCCAGCCTGCCTCTTCTCTATGACCAGTGCGTGTTCACACATAACACACACCGGATAGAGAACACTGGCTGAAGACTGCATGGATGATGCAGCCGCCGTCTGCCGGGACAGGTGAGTGATTTATGCAGCCACATATGCAGCGGCCCCGGAGAGTAGTCAGGTTATCTCAACTGTCACTCTATTTTATTTTTCTCTACAGAGGACAGGTCAAAAGTTCGCTGGCCTGCTCTGTAAAATCATTTAGAATGCTGAGTAGTGTGCAAACTAAAAATATTAGAGAATGATGCAATGATAAAAAAAACACTATATAACTGACAATAAAAATATGAGAATATTTTCTTTTCTACTAATGTTCTAGTAATTATCCTTACTACACGGGTAATCCCCGACTTACGAACGTCCGACATACGCACAACCCACCGATACAAACGAGCCGTCGATCCTGTCACGTGACATTGGGGACTACCCTTGTGCCACTCTCTGACCCTGTCCTGCGCACTCCAAGTCCAAAAAGAGTGCAGATGTAATCTACTCACCTCCCCGCTGGAGTCCATCGCCGTGCGACACTCTTCTCTGCTTACAGTTCACTCAAGCGTCCAGCTTCACCTAGTGCATGACGCATGTAATTACGCATTATGAAGAAGGACATTTATCTTTAGAATCTTTAGATTGTAAGCTCGCAAGGGCAGGGCTCTCTCTCCCTTTTGTGTCTTGGAAATCATTATACATTTTATTCATCATGCTACTTTTATCACTGTCATTACCACTTCTGTATTTTGTATCCTGTATGCTGTATCATTTTTTGTATTTTGTCACTAATTATGTATCTTGTATATTAGTGTACACCATTGTCTGTATTATTATGTACTCCATGTTTGTTTCTTACTTTGTACAGCGCCATGGAATATGTTGGCACTTTATAAATCAATAATAATAATAATGAAGAAGGAAATTCCCGGGCGCTAGAGCGAGCTGTAAGAAGAGAGGAATGTTGCATCCATGGACTCCAGCGGGGAGGTTAGTAGATTACATCTCCCATATACTCAGTGAGCACAGGACGGGGAGGCAGGAGAGAGGGGGAACGGAGGCAGATCAAAGGCCATCAGGATATGAAGCAAACACAGGGGGACATGAAGGGCGCTGGGGGGGGGGGGGGGGGGGGCACAAAGCAAGAACAATGGGCCACAAAGTAGGCAGAGGGGGACATGAAAGAGGCACAAAGCAGGCACAGGAAGCCACAAAGTAGGCAATGGGGGACCTAAAGCAGGCACAGGGGGACACGATGAAAGCAAAGGAGAGCAGGAAGGAGGCATAGGGGGCATAATAATATACAGGGGGCATGAAGGAGACATAATAATGTATAGGGGGACACAACGGAGGCACAAAGGGGCACACAATGAGGTGAAAATGGGGATAGCAGAAAGCAAATAGAGGGACACAGTAGAGGCAGAGGGGAACACTGGAGGCAAAGGAGAGTGCAGAGGAGGCGTGGGGGGAAACAGAGGGGGACACTGGAGGCAAAGGTGAGCACAGAGGAGGTACAAGGGGCATAGGTTTAACAGGGTTCCAACTTAAGAATGGATTCAGGTTAAGAATGAACCCATAGTCCCATAGTTCGTTAACCGGGCACTACCTGTACTAATCAAAGAGGATGATCAAGGTAGTGACACGTGTATTATGACCATATATATACTGTATATAGTTTGTACACCCTTACCTATGCCCGAACAAGAATCATAAAATTACCTCTTCCAACAATGTCTCTTCTCCACTTTCTGCAGTGTTACATCACTTCCTCTCTTTGCTTCATTTTTTTTCCTGTCTTTGGTTTCTTTACGTCTTGTTTGTGCGTTCCACCAAGAGTGAGGTGAGATTGCCATCTTGTGGCGATTAGGCAAACTGCAGCCTCTGTTGATGGAGTCTCCCACACTCATTCATCTATCATCATCATTATTATTATTATTATCTGTCACTGCATGACATCCACATCTAGGTATGAATTTCATTCTATAATAAAAACAATAATAACCAGAGGAGTATCTAGGTAAAATAGCGCTCATGGCAAACACTGAAATTGTGTCCCCACCCCAGTCAGAACTCCCTGAATACCAGCATCGTTAATTACCCTAATAGGCAGACCAACCACTTCACAAGGGGCGAGGTAGCCCCAAAGATTGGCGACACGTGCCACAGATCTCTTCTGGGGTGCCCCGGATGTCCCCCCAGGCAGCGCTGTGGAGCATCTATGGGTGCATGCTGGGAGCTGTGGTGCCTTAATGGTGTGCATACTGGGAGCTGTGATGCATCAATGGGGGGTATGATGGGTGCCTCTATGGGGGCATGTTGGGTGCTGTGATGCCATGCTAGGTGCTTTGGTGCCTTTATTGGGGCATGCAGGGAGCTGTGTTATTCCATGGGGGCATGCTAGGAGTTGTGGTGCCTCAATGGGAGGCCTGGGGAAGCATGGGAGGGGGTCCACTAGAAGGTCAGGGAATGCTATGGGGGACTGCCAGACAACTTGCCAGCAGGCCAGCCAGACCAGCAAGCCAGACCAGGCAGCACAGAAGCCATGTAACTCTGTCTAGTTATATTTAAGTGTCACTGCCTATTGATGTGATATGCTGCATTCTTTTTTCTATTAATAGGGGGGGCTTCGTCCAACATTTTTCTGGGCAGGCCTACTTAGGCTGCTGTTCATGTACATGTGGCTCCACCTATGACCACACCCACATTCTGGTGCATGGCCCCACCCGTTTTCTGTCTGGAGTGCCCAAAAGTGCCCCAAATCTCATAGGGCTGGTTCAGACGGACGTTTGCAGAGCGTTTACAGCCAGCGTTCAGGGCTTGGTGTTAAACGCTCCCATTCAAGTGAATGGGAGCGTTTGTACCAAGCTTTCAAGCGCGTTTACACAAACGCGGCGTTTGGGTCCCGATTTTCCCTGGCGTTCAAGGAGCCCCTGGAAGCTACATGTAGCTTCCAGGGGAGGTTAACCGCGACGGCTAATGTCCCCCTAGGGGAAGAAAAAACGCGACCGCATCCAAACGCACACGAACGCTGCTGAACGCGACGCCAGCAAACGCAACGCCTCCAAACGTCCGTCTGAACCAGCCCTTAGGATACTAGCAACGCCCTTCCTTCACATAATCAGAGCCCCCTCCACCCAGGTCTGGCTGGAAAGGACGGCGCCGCTGCCATGGCATCGGGGGCTGGATGCATTTGTACTTTTTACCTAACAAGGTCCACTATCAACAGCCACCCCCTGACTGAGAGATACATTTCCCCCCCCCCCCCCTCTCAACATACACACACTATTTTCACAGCAAACATATGCAAAAACAACAGCGGCATTCCGCTGCTTTGTAGTGAAACTCATAGCAAAGGTGGCAATGTTAGGTTCCGGGGGAGATTCCCCCATCCTTCCCAGCTGCAGTGATCCATTCTGGAACCCTCCACGCATATTAGAGCTTGTTGAATATGTTCTTGAGGCTGAACTCTCGTCTGTGCAAGTACAGCTCACACCTGTGCACAGCTTTTTTTCTTTGCACAATTGTCTCCATGCTACTGCGCAGGTGTGGGTTGTACCTGCGCAGTGTGTCTGTGCTCATACTCAGATGGGAGTGCAGCAGCAAGAACATATATGACAAAGTGTAGCTGAATATGTTCGGAGGGTCCCGCAATGAATCAGTGCAGCCAAGGAGGAGGATGGGGGAAGTTAGTTATCAGTACACTAGGCTTCAGCTCGTCGGCTCGGGCCATGCCTGCACCCCTGTCCATACAACACTGATAATAATAATATCTCTTCTTGGAGTTTTATTTCCTGGTCAACTCATTTTCAAGAGATATGAATGTCTCAAACACTGTGAGGTCATTGGCACATTTGTCGAGGGGTCCATTAGCTTTCCCGGATGTTCTGCTTTTTGCCGTGGTGCTCCATACTGCACTCCATCTTCCCAATACTTCCTGCTTCACAGCAGAACTTCCAGCATATGTATGTAGCTGCTAGACCTGATAAACTCTCTTCCATGGGACATTGGCCCATATGCAAATTCACGTTTCCTCGTAGGTGACATTTTTACAACTTGTCACATAATGCCTTTTTTTGCCACCAGCAAGCAAGAAAATACGCAAAATAAATTTGATAGCACTTTGTTACCAACATTTGGGTACTTTTTAACCCTCCTGGCGGTTTGGCAAAATCCGCCAGGGGGCAGCAAATACGTTTTTTTAAAACATTTTTTTTTTCATGTAGCGAGACGAGGTCTCGCTACATGATAGCCGCTGCTCAGCGGCATCCCCCCAGCCCCTCCGATCGCCGCCGGCGATCGGAGATTAGGAGATCCCGTTCAAAGAACGGGATCTCCTGGAGGGCTTCCCCTGTCGCCATGGCGAAGGGGCGGGATGACGTCACCGACGTCATCGACGTCGTGACGTCAAAGGGGACTCCGATCCACCCCACGGCGCTGCCTGGCACTGATTGGCCAGGCAGCGCACGGGGTCTGGGGGGGGCGGCTGCGGCGACGCGTATAGCGGCGGATCGGCGGGTAGCGGCGGCGATCGGGCACTGCACGCAGCTAGCAAAGTGCTAGCTGCGTGCAGCAAAAAAAAATTATGCAAATCGGCCCAGCGGGGCCTGAGCAGTGCCTCCCGACGGCATAGCCCGTGCTCAGCACGGGCTTACCGCCAGGGAGGTTAAATTGTAAAATGCTGAAAATTTAGTTTACAGAAAAGATGAGAATTATTTTGTAGAAGATAACTCAGGTGAA